>NW_006921728.1:2567731-2601334 GCF_000298275.1 Orycteropus afer afer | reverse complement strand
ACGGCACATAACAACAACAACAACTCTATCTACTCCAGGTCCTCTCTACTAGGCAAGAGTGGTGTTCAGTGCTTGTTGGATAATGAACGAATGACATGTATTTTCATCTCTTTAGTGCATGCTTTTGATTTTTGAGTACTTCTTCTCTAGTCCTGATTTTTTTTTTTCTTAAGATGCTGCACTATCTTTCCCATTCTCTTTAAGCTTATGTAGGTTACTCTCTTAAACCTCAGAATCCCGTGTCCTGAAGTCTCCGTGTCCTGAAGTCTCCTCCAGACCCTGCTCTCCTCTCCCACAATTTTTTCCTGAATCCCTGATAGGATTCAGGAAAATGTACATATATATGTGTCTGATCTTCTCATATGAGCTCACTGCACAGATCATTTAATATCAGGCTGGGTGTTGACAGATTTGATTATAAACTGATAAATAAAACCCAGAAGAAAGAAAACCTACTTTAGAATTGGAGGATTAAGTACTTAATCACATAAAAAAAAAATTTGCATTTAATAGGAAAAGCCTATCTATCAAACTGCACTCTTCTTAATGCCATACCTTGAGAGGTGGAACCCTGGGTTCCTCTCTTGGAGGCTGTTCTTTCTGTGGTGGGCTGCTAGATGACATGTTCCGAGTTGACGGATCATCTTCTATCCTAGCCCTCTTTTCCTTACAGATTCCAAAGCTATGCTGCTCTGCAGTTTTCCTCTTTGATATTTCTGATTCTCTTTCATTTCTTATCCCGTCAGGTGACATGGAGGGCTCCGATGACTTGGAAGTATGTGAGCTTTCCAATCGATTCTGTATGCTTCCTTGCTTATGTGGTCTATTTCTAGGGCTTTCTGAAAATGAGGTCTTATCCACTGATGAAGGATATTGCTTGTCCTGTAATTTAGCTGATGGAATCTCACTTCCCTTACTCTCTGCCTCTTCAGAAAAGACAGGTAATTCCAATGGTGAAGACACACCTTTCTTTTCTGTTCTTTGCAGGACACTGTGATTTTTGGCTTTTACCATTTCTGGAGAAGGATGCTCTGTGATAGAAATGTAGGGTTTCTCAGTTTCAGCATGTGATTTACATGGCTGCTGATTCAAGGTCTTATTGTGCAGTTCTTCAAGTGGAAATGCTTCAGGAGCAATGGAAGAAGAACCTATTTTGATAGGTTCAGGAGTATTCAACAGAGTTTTCTGCTGAGAGAGAAGGCTCTCTCCCAAGGGTTTGGCTGGGACAGAAGCTTCATCTGTCTGTGAGCAGAGTGGTTCTTCAGATATGGAAGGTGACTTTCTTTGCTGATGCACCATTCTTTCGCTCAGGGCAGAATTAGAAATTGGAGAGGTTTCTGAAGGAAGTGGCAAACTGGACACATATGTGGTCTCAGATGTGAGAAGCATGGAAGACACTGAAGAAGTTTCTGATGTCAAAGGTAAATCAGACATTGGGGATGTCTCTGATGTTAAAGGTAAGTTTGATATTGGGGAGGCTTCTGATGTTAAAGGCAAGTTGGACATAAGAGATGCTTCTGATATTTCTGGTGAACTGGAGATTGGAGATATTTCTGACATCAAAGATGCATGGAGGTTTTCATCACTGGACTTTCTCTGATTATATGTGTCCACATTTTCAGTGCTGGACACTTCAGAACAAAATGCTGTCTCAAGGGAGGCTGGAGTACATGATTCTTCAGATGTGGACTGGGTTTCCCCACCTGGGGATGTCAGGCTGGGACAGACTCCTTCTGGGCTCTCAGAAGAGAAGGAAGTTTCAGATACACAAGCATTTTCAGAAAACTGTTCATCAGGTTCACTCTGTAGTTCCATATCTACAGCAATCCCTTCACTTGGAAACTGGCCTTCTAAAGAAGATGCCCCTGTTTGTATGTTTGGAGTACTGGTCTCTACTGTGGTTTCTGGCTCTCTGTGTTCTGTGTCCCTGATGTGAGTCACAGATGAAGTGGAAGGAACAAGAGAGTCACAGACTTCTATTTGATCAATAACAACTGACATTTCTTCTTGGGGAGATTCTGATTTCTCTTCCACCTTAATTTCAATATGAGGCAAAGTTTCTAAAACATCATTCATCATAACACAGGATTCCAAGTTATCTTCTGGAGCTGAGATTTGGGACTCTTCATGCAAGTTATTTGCACTTTCAGACTCCTCAGAAAATTCAGGTATTGCCTTAAGATTTTCATCCTGGCATTCACAGATACTAGTCTCTACCTCTTCTGCAATTTCCTCCTGAATCACAGATTCTTCAGGGATCAAGATATCCTCTGATTCAGATTCTGCCATTATATCTTTAGCTGGACTCTCCACCATAGGACAAAGTGTGGCACGGAAATCAGGCTCTGGGGAAGCTGGGCTTTTCATGCTTTTTGGCTGTGGCTCTTCTAAGGGTGTCTGTGCAGAAGAACCTGGAAGACTAGAGGTCCCACATGAGGAACTGCTTTCAGCGCCATCATTGTTTGGTCCAGAAGTGAGCTTCACAGATTCTTCTCTTGACATTCCCAACCTGAACAAAATTACAGATATAAAGTTACTGCTCAATCACAAATCACAAAAGGTATAATTTGTGACTCTCATAAATACAGTCTTCAATAGAAGTGAATAAATCACATTCATTTGATAATCACTATGTAACATGTAAGGAGCTCTGCTGGTACATGGTTAAAGCATTTGGCTGCTAACCAAAAGGTCAGTGGTTCAAACTCAGCCATTCTGTGGGAGAGAGATGAGGCAGTCTGTTCTTGAAAAGACCGATGCCATGCAAACTCTATGGGGCAATTCTACTCTGTCCAATAAGGTCATTATGGGTGGGAATTAACATGATGACAAGGGATTTGACTATGAGTTGGAATCAACCCAATGGCAATGGTTAAGTAAAATGCTTAATTTATTTAGACTAGATTATGATGACTTAATTCCTCTGTGGCTTCCACAATTATACACAAAATCAACTCTAGTCCTAGTTAAAAAAGGGAAAGACTTTTATTTTGTAAGGAAGGAAATATGAGCCTTAACAAGTGACAGTAAGAGGAATAAGTAAAATTACTTTAAATTGGCTAAACAAGCCAAATTTTTTGTGCTTACTTTTGTCACTGTCAAGAAACTAAATGTTAGCATGAGAACATTCTATTAAAATGGTACGTTACAGACTAGAAAGATTTAGAAAGCATGGGCAATAAAGCAAAAGAATGTCTAAGACCTAAAATTTCATGAAAGCCAAAAAACATAAAGATTTTTCTAATAGAAAATTAGATAGTGTTCAGAGAACGCAAGTTGACCAAATAATTAAGATCAACATAAAATAAGTGATAAAAATAAGATACAATAAATAAATTATATAAAATTCTGATGCTGAAATGAATTCCAAGTGTAAGCTCTTTTAAAGTAATCTAAGAGATGCTATACTCAATCACTTTTTCTTTTTTTATTCCAAATATCTAAGCATTTAACCTAAGATAAAACAAAACAAAATCATTAAAGAATAAAAATATATGAGGGATCATCCAAGTTGATTTTACCAATTTAGGTTTGTATGAAAAAGCCAAACCATTTCATGTAGATTTGTTACTATGAGGATATTCCATGCAAAATGAAGTAAGAAAAACATTCACCCTAATGCTGAGGTCATAAGGCAAAGCTAATCAGAGCTACAATCAAGGATACCACAAATCAGTATTTCCTGTTGTCCTAAGTTACAGTTTCAGCATCTGAAGGTAGAGAAATATGTTGTTCTAAATGAAGTTAAATTAGAGTACAGGCCATGAGAAAAACACACAGGAAGGAGAACATTTCTGGGGAAAGAAAGAAACTTGAATAAAAAATTCAGCTGTAATGCTAACAATGTAAGAAAATACCTTCACAACATCTACTTTAACCTTTCACTTAAACAAAATCCTCAAAATGAAAGGAAAAAAAATTGCATACATTCTTTGAATATTTGATCATTGCCTCCTTTATTAAAATTCAGAAGATTCTGAAAACATGGAAGATACTGCCTTCATAATTAATCTTTTTCCTTTAACTTTCCCTAAGCTGAGTTCCAACCACATTACAATTTATGAGTATACTGTAGAGAGAAGAGGAGCTCTCGTAATGTAATGCCTAAGGCACTTGACTGCTAACCAGAAAGCTGGTGGTTCAAACCCACCAGCCACTTCTCGGAAGAAAGGCCGGGTAATCTACTTCTGTAGTGATACCGCCTCGTAAACCCAAGGAGGGGTCGCTATGAGTCAGGTCTGACTCCACGGCACATAACAACAACAAGAAATAGAGAGTGGAACAGAAATTTACAGGTATATTTAAAGCAAAATACTCAGGTAGAAATAAGGCTTGGGGTTAGGTCACTGTTAATTAAATTGCTACTGTTTGGCTAATAAGGATATTATTAAAGATATATATGGATAAGGATATTATTAAATGCATACATAGTACACTTAAACACTTTACAAAATATGCCTATGTTAACATTTTATTATTTTCATGTAAAAACTGTTCTAAGATGGCATAAGGCATAGAAGGAAGATGCTCACAGAACACCACACACCACCCAAAGGAAAACCCTGTCTTCTAAAATCTCAAATGAACAGATCAACACTGAGTTAGCATTTATATGGGTCATCTCTAAGAAACTAAAAAGAATATAGAGCAGTGCTGTATCCTAGACAGAGTAAACAATGGCAGTAACAAAGATCTCAAATAACAGCAACACTCTTGGAAAAACTTAGAACAATGAAAAGTCATACCATATCACAGTCAAACTAAAGTTGGTTGATACAAAGAAAAAAACTCTCACATATAAGCGGAATGGAGGAGTGATTAAATCCAAAGGGCAGTGGTTGCAATTTCCAAAATTCATCCATTGTCCAATATTTAATCAGAGACAGTAAAGGACAAGAAAAAAGTCCAGTAAGATGTAAGGGGAAAGAAACTATAATGATAAATTGCAGCAAGGAAGGAGTTGAGTAGAAGAATTTTCATAATTCAGAGCATGGTGCTGATGATGGGGAGCCATGTTTACTCAGAGCTCACTCCAGGGCAGGGGCCCTTAACCTGATTATCCACAGGCAGCTGATGAGCCCTCAAGTTTTATGCCAAAAGAAAAGGTATGTGTGTGAGCATATGGGTGTGTGAATGTGTTTGCATATATGTGTGAGGGAGAAAAGATAAAGAGAGATTTTTCTTTGAAGGGTTTACAGGATTAAGACCCTGAGTGTGTTACTTGGCCTTACCATATAAACCTGGATAAATTGCTTAGCTCTGTTGTACTTCATTTCCTAATCTTTTTTTAAAATAAGGATAATGATATCTACTCCTTATAGGACTATCGGAAGTAATAAATGAAAAATATTTGCAAAGCTATTAAACATATATTAGAGACTGAATATGCTCAATGATTATTCATCGAATGAAGCAAAGTTCTCTGCTATATACAGTGCCTAGAACATTAAGTTCCCTAAGGGCAGAACCTTGGAAGGCCTACAGAAAACTGTACCTCCTGCGTCTAGAGTAGTGTCTGTCACAGACATCTGGGATAAATATTTTGGAAAATTAATAAAGATTCTGTATAATTAATAAAAGAATGGGTCTATCACTCAACAAAAGTTAAGGACCAGTGCTCTGGATGTAACTAACTCAGTTATGCTTCTGCTGTTACTGAAAAGAGTGCTCCCAACATTCCCTTTCACAGTCAAAAGGAAAGGGAGTACTCCTGAGTGATCATCAAAATATCTTTCAAGGTTTCCAACCCTGCTGGGTCTCAACTCCTAGAGATTTTCAATTGGTTTAGTTTGGGATAGGTTGTAGAAATCTCTACTTAGTTTTAAAAGCTCCAGGCTTAGGTAACTATGTATGATGACAACATGAATTACAACATTTGGTTTTGGTTAAACATGTATTTGTATCCAAAAAAGAGAGTCTTGGGAAAGCCATTAAAGACAGGCCATCCACCTGAGGCGATGCTATTTAGGGCAATTCACCAAAGGCTAGCCTACTCTGAGGGAACAGTCTGTCAGTCATCTGGCTCTTTGTCATGAATGTTGTCATGTGAGATTCCTTCTGGCATGCTTTCTCCACTTACAGGGAGGATCTTGGGAAACTAGATTAAATGGCACAGGTTTTGTTACCTAACACTACTTGAGTGTTGTTTATACAAAACAACCTCTCTCAAACATTTTGTCAGGTGGGCATGAACACACAAATTCTACTTCCATAGTGACACTGCCTCGGAAACCAAAGAGAGGTTGCTATGAGTCCCATCGACGCGATGGCACACAATAACAACAACAACAAAGCTAAGGTCAACAGTCAGCTCCTAAAGCTCTCCTTTCTTGAATCTCATTGTTAAGACTCTATTTCTGCCAAAGCAGAGCTATGTCTCTGCTAACAGAAAGCAAAAGGTAAAGCACGTTCAGTTTGATTAGGTCAGACCACTCTTGTAAGTATTTTTAATAATATATTAAAACACAGCATAGCTGAAAAGAAAGATGGATAGAATGAAGGGTTTATATCTCAGGCTCTTCCAAAAGCAAAGACTTAACATAGATTAAAATGTATATGGCACAATCAACACTTTTTGAAAAAAAATGAAGATAAAATGTGTGCCCCATACTTATTACCTCAGAAGTATTCATTAACAAAAATGATTAGATTAAAAAACGGGAAATTTTTACTAAGATCCACTTAAGAAAACCAAAGTTGACTTCTACAGGATTTCATGTGCTATGTTCAGTCCAAAATGAATTTTTATGGACAAGTTATAAACCCTTGAAAATGCATTTTTTTTTAATTTCAGTGCGGATATGCCACTATAATTTTACCCGCAATTTCTTACACTGAGGGACTATTGCCTTTTATCACAGGTTTATTAAGTTTTACAGCATATGAGTGTGCTATGTGAAGCAGAGAATTACATTTTCATTTCCTTCTAAAAGAAATGAGAAAAAATGTTCTAGTACTTACTTTTCTCCATAAAACCTTTCAAAGAATTTTTCTTTCCAAGGTTCTGTTTTCTTTTCCTTCTCAATTTCTTGCCTTATTCGTAATTGCATTTCTGGGGTAAACTCTCCTAGAAAGAAAATGCTAATATGTTGAGTACAAGCAGTCACATTTTTTTCCAATTAGAAAACAACATGTAATTCATTTGACTAAACTTCTATGGACATTGAAGAGTGAAAAGATGCATACTGACAATATTTCTACAAGTTCTCTTTTTATGAACATCACTCAAAGTCATTCATTTACAGATGAGCTCTGTAACATTCAGCAAATGTATTGAGTGCTAGGGCTATAGGTGAAAAATTGTATATCCACTGAAGAAGGTAAGTCTGGTGGGAGAAAAGTCACACTTCACCAGTTGCCACTGAATCGATTCCAACTCATGGGGACCACGTATGTCAGAATAGAACTGTGTGCTTTCTATGCACATCGTGCATAGAACAGGGCTTTCAATGGCTGGATTTTACAAAAGCAGATCATCAAGTCTTTCATCTGAGGTTCTTCTCTGTGACCTTGAGCCTGTAACTTTGGTTACCAGTCAAGTGCCTTACTCGTTTGCACAGTTGACTATAATATAATACCAAAAGCACTGAATAGGCCACAAGAATAAATGGAGTGAAAGTATAGAAAGGAAACAACTTAATTTTGCCTAAGTAGTTTTAAGATGTCTACAAACAGGAACCGATTCTTGAGTGAGCTTCTGAAGCATGATCAGGCTCTTATAAAGTATATGAATTATAAGGCACAGAGTTAAAAATGTATATGTATGCCCTTTTGAATGGTCAATCGTGAGTAGTCTATAGGATGAGATGAAATGGGAAAGGTAGGTTGAGGTCAATTATCTAATGTATGTTCTAAAGAGAGTTCTGAATTTTTTCTGTAGAAGGCGGGGGGGTCATAGTGGCTTTCGATGAGGGAGGAATATGATTAGATAAGCTGTCTAGAAAAACAGTTCTGACAACAGGGTGAAGAAATTTGAAGACTCCAGCTACAGATGAGATGAGAGATTATGATCATGCTGGTAGCAGCAGGAATGTGGAAGAAAAGTCAGATTCGTGACACAATGAAGACCTCATGACAATCGAGGTTTCAAACTGAGGATAATGGGGATTTTAATAGAAACAGAGAAAGGAGAAGAGAGTAGTTATGAAAGGGAAGATAGTGAGTTTTATATTGGGTGTTTTGGTTTTAAGATATCTGGTATCAAAGAATGGATAACCAAACTATGGTACATACACACAGTAGAATATTATGCAGCACTAAAGAATAATGGAGAATCCACAAAACACATCACAAAGTGGATGAACTTGGAGGACATTATGCTGAGTGAAGTAAGTCAATTACAGGAGGACAAGTATTATATTAGTCCACTACTGTAAAAAGTCAAGGAAAGGTTTACATATGGAAGGAAACTTATTTTTTTGGTTACCAGGAATGGGAGGAGGGAGGAAGGAAGGGAAAACTGCTAGATAGGTAGAAGACAAGTACTGACGTGGGTGAAGGGAAAGGCAATATACCAACATCGAGTTACTAACACAATAACACTAAGGAGCAGGAAGACATGGAAAGGTGCACAAGAGGTATACAAAACAAAGATAAATACTTTTACATACACAATACTACATTATCAGTAATAATAAACATTAATCGATGGGTAGATACATAGGTAGACAGGTTAAATGATCAGTTATATCTAAGCAAAAGGGAAGAGATCCATGACCATATATAAATTTGGCAGATGATATTTCTACACATGTTCGTATGTGCTGAAGAATGTCCATACATATGTAAGAAAGCTAAAAGGAGGCAAAGGTATAACTTCTTAGCCACAGCCAACCACCCTGATGGGTCAAATTGTTGGACCTATGGACTCGGGACCAAGATCACGAGAGACATCAAGCTCAATTGACATAACATATTACACAAGAACAATGTTCTACATCCCACTTTGGTGAGTAATGACTGGGGCCTTAAAACCTTGCAGCAGCCATTGCAATGTAACAATGGGTCTCTCCTCATCTAGAGCAAAGAAGAATGAAGAAAACCAAAGATGCAATAGTCCAAGGGACTAGTGGACCATGTGAACCTCAGCCTATATTACCATGAGACCAGAACAACTAGATGTTGGCCAGCTACCATGGACAACCACTCAGAAAGGGATCAGCACAGGAGATCCTGAATAAAATGGGGGAACAATGTGGAACAAAACCCCAAATCATAAAAAAAAAGACCAGGCTTACTGCTCTGATGGAGGTTGGTGAAATCACCAAGATTATGGCCCCTAGTTATCCTTCAGGCCTGGAATTGAACTCACTCCCATGGTTTCCAGCCAAACAATAGACAAGCATATAGGGTATATTTTACCCCAGGTACATACATTTACCCTAGGTAGATACACTTCTAAGAACAATCAATCATGGGATAACAGAAGGGCAGTATTTGAACAGGGAGACATCTCAGGGGTCAGAAATGCACAGGAAAGAAGGACACAGAGAAGTAACTACAGGGAAGAAGTGGGAAGAGAGCCGTTACATTGTGGGGATTGCAGTCAGTGTCATGAAACAAAATGTGTATGAACCGCTGTATGGAAAATGGATTTGCTCTGTAAACTTTCAGCTAGATCACAATAAAAATTAAAAAAAAAAAAAAAGTGTCTGGTATCAATCAGCAGGTGTATGTAAATAGAGCACCGAGAATCTGGAGAAGAGGTGAGAGTCAGATTTCAAAGCTCTTGGCATATAGAGAATGGATGAAACCAAGGTAGTAAGATTGTTTAGAGAATACGTATTGTTACAAAAGAAAATGGCAGAGAAGAGAATATTTGAGACATCAACATTTACCGTTAGAAGGTTCCTGAAGGAAACCAAGAAAGGGCCGTCAGAAATGTGGTGGCAGCAAACAATTTAAAATATATTATGAATGTCTGAGGTAGATACTTTTGAGTTGGATGGAGTAAAGGCAATGTGATACTGGAGAAGGAACATGGAATAAAAGCTTGGGAACTCAATTGGCATAACATACTACACTAAACATTGTTCCTCCTCCTACTGTGGCTAGTAGCGACTGAGATCTTAAAAGCCTTCAAGCTGCCGTCTAGATGCAACGATGGGTCTCTCCTTGTCCAGAGCCAAGAAGAATGAAGAAAACCAAAAATTCATGGAAACAACTAGTCCTAGCGACTGGTACACCATCCGATCTGCTGCCTATACGACTATGAGACCAGAACTAGATGGTGCTCGGCTACTGCTGTCAACCACTTGGAAGAGGATCTTTGTAGGAGATCCTGGATAGACAGGGGGAAAATGTGGAACAAAACTCAAAATCACTTGGGGAAAAAAAAAAAGCGGGTAACAGGTTTGCTGGCCCGAGGGAGCCTGGTGAAACCATTGAGACTACTATGGTCCCTAGCTGCACTTCAGGTCTGGAATTGAATGCACACCTGTGGCTTCCAGCCAAACAACAGACAGGCATATCAGTTGAGCATTTACCCGAGATAGATACACTCCTTGGAGAGAATAAGCATGAGAGAAAAAAGGGCTGCTCAGGTACAGGGAGACACCTCAGGGGGTAGGAGTGCATGGAGAGATGGACACAGGGAAGAGGTAACTATCGGGAGGAAGTGGGAGGGGAGATGTTGCATTGTGCTAAATCGTGGTCAATGTCATGAGACAAAGTGTATGTGAACTGTTGTATAGAAAGTGTACTTGCGCTGTAAATTTTCACCCAAATCACAATAAAATAATAATAATAATAATAATAATAAAAAGGACTGAGAAGAAGAAAATGGACTTAGCCATTAGGAAGTACTTTCTAGGAGGGATATTTCAGTTTTGGATAGTGTAACCACACCAGACTGTTAACAATCTGGGAAGTGGGTAGGGAGGAAAACTGTGGTAGCATGGAGTGCTTTTCAGTCTTTTAAGAAATGTGGTAACTAAAGGCAGGATAAGGTGAAGTGATAGCTTTGGGGAAGGTGGTTATTAAAATACATTTCTTTAGGACAGTCTTTCTTTAGGAGATTATATAACATATCAAACATGGTGATTTAAATTACCATTACAAAGAAAACCTAGCTATATCAATTTTTAAAACTAAATCCTACATAATGTCACTGTTTCTCCAAATATATCCATATGGCATCAAAACTGTCAAGTATAACAAAGAGTAAGTGAATTTGTTTGGAATCGGATTTAAGGTTTTGTTAAATTAAAATATACTTCAGAGGAAAAATAATTTGGAAATCAGAGAAAGATGCAAATGTTGGTATAGTATTTGTGCTTAAATATGTCAAATAATAATAGGAAATAGAAATTTACCTTCTGCCAGCCGCTGTTTCCATCCTTGTGCTGCATATGCAAAAAATTCATTATTTAGAGCTGAAGTACTGAGGCGCAAAATTCCATCACTTCCCATCTAGAAAATAAGCAGACAAAAACAAGATTCCATCAGGAACAATTCAAAGCAAAATTACATAAGAAAAAAGTGAAAACTAAGTAGGTGTGTGAAAGAGAAGTTTGGGGTAGAAGGAAGGGAGGAAAGGCATCCAACAAAAGATGAATCTCCTAGTACGAAAATTGAATTGTTTACAGTGACTATTGCAATGACAAAACAAGTCAATCTAAAGAAAATCTTTATTAGGCGTGTCCATCATTGGTGGTGAGTGTACCGAACAGCCGTAATTCAATCAGCGATGTTTTATATCTTTCTAATTTCAACATGCCCTAGGTGATATGATATGTGAGTCCCTGAGTGATGCAAACAGTTAAGTATTTGGTTACTAGCAGAAAGACTGTGGTTCAAACCCAACCAGAGGCACCTGGGTCACAATGCTGGTGATCTGCTTCCAAAAGATCACAGCCTTGAAACCTTTTGGAGTAGTTTTATTCTGCACACATGGGGTCACCGTGAGTCAGGGTGGACTCGATGGCAACTCACAGCAGCAGCAACAACAAAGTGACAATGAATCAAAAATCCACACCCATTTACACCTTTAGGCTATTTATTTATTTATTTATTTGAATGAAATTTATGAAAGCTGAAGAGATTCAGTTTGATCACTCAGATTCTTCTGTCTGAGGTTCAGATAACAAGAAGTTTGGAAACATTAGAATAAATACACGTATACCGATGTGTTGTTGTTGTAACATGCCGTTGAGTCAGACCCAACTCATAGCGAGCCCTCCTTGGGTTTCCGAGGCAGTATCACTACGGAAGTAGATTGCCCAACCTTCCTTCTGAGGAGTGGCTGGTGGGTTTGAATCGCCAGCCTTCTGGTTAGCAGTCAAGTGCCTTAGGCACTACGCTACCAGAGCTCCCATACTGATGTATATGCCCCTTTTATACTTATCTCATTTTCTTTGGATGACAAATACCAAAGCATGCAACAGTGTTAAATATATGTGCAACTATATGCTGCTAACATTTTCCCTCAAATATACTCATTTTTAAAAACTCATGTATAGAAAAGATTCACACAGGCATCACTCAACTGAATAAATGTTTTTAACTTTCCAGTTATTTAATTGTTTACCGCATCTTCTGTCTGCGTGAATTCTGCTCGTTGATGCAGAGAACAGAAAAGAATTAGATTGTTGTCCTTGACTGGCTTTCCTATCTAGTTGGAGAGTGAAGATAAAACACATAAAAGGTTAAACGAGGTCAAACGTTAGGTAAGCAGGTTGGAAATGAGAGGTGCAAAACTAAAAATGAGGGAAACGTATTTATAAAAATGTGAGCTGTTAGAAGAACTTGCTAAACAAAGTAGGGCTGGCATAAGATCGTGAGAGACTGACAGGATTTGGGCAGAATAATTAGAGAAAAAAATATCTAGTATATGGTCAGAGAACATGAACTGTAGTACAGAGGGAGAAAACCATAAAATATCAATAACCAAACAATTTATGAATTTATGAGGAAGCTTTAGTCTCGTACTCAAAGGCCTGGCAGCAGGCTATAGCACCAATTATATTTTCAAAGGTTTTCTCTTACTCCCATATACATACCTCATATGTCCTAAACTCTAATTATTCAATGTTATGGGCTGAATTGAGTCCCCCAAAATCAGAGTTGGGATCCAAACCTCCACACTTGTCAATGAAAGAGACCTGATAGTATGGCAATTAAGTGCTCAGCTACTAGCTAGAAAGGTCAGAGGTTTGAACCCACCAGCTGCTCTGTGGGACAAAGAGGTGGAAGTCTGCCACATGGGGCAGCTCTACTCTGTCCTACGGGTAGCTATGAGTTGGGATCAACTCTATGGCAAAGGGCTGCACCTATGGATGTAAGCCCATTTTGTTATAATAATAAACCAAACCAGAGTAGGGTATGCCCTAAACCTAATCACTGCTGAGGCACAGAAAGAGCAGATGAGACACAGAAGCAAGGACAAACTGGGGAAGACAGACACATGCCAGCATTGCTAAGGAACTGAGCAATGCCAGGCTATGAGAGCTGAGACAAAAAGACTTTCCCCCAGAGCTGACTGGGAGAGCGAGCCTTCTCCTACAGTCAGTTCCCTGAATTCAGAGTTTTATCCTCCCAAAGTGTGAGAAAATAAACTTCTGTTCTTTAAACTCATCTCCTCCTGGTATCTGTTAAGAGCAGCACTAGCAATCTAAGACACTCAGAGACTTCTTATCCTCACATTTTCATTTATTTATAATCTGCTCTACATTTGGTCTTCACCCATTGAAATGACATTCTTCTTTCAAAATTTAACTCAGATAAAGTCTGTATGAATGTGTCGGCTAAATAATGACTCAGGAGTGAAGAAGATTATTGACTCTAAAATGGAATACTATACAAACCACTCTATACTTGACAATGACCAATCAAACCTAAAAAAGGGAGACATTGAGGACCATGTGATATATGCTGAATGCTACCATCATGTCATCTACCGGGAGGGCACAGATTTAGGATTCCGATTTTTGTCACTGAAAAAGATAGCAACGATCACACTAAAACACTCAATACCTTTGGAAATTTTCAGACAAGATGCCATTCATTCATTGATTCACTGTTTACTCACTCACCGTTTTTTCATCTTTAGTCAACAGGTTTTTAAGTCACTCACATGTACCTGTATGGATGCTGATAATACCATGGCAACAAAGAAAAAGCCCTGCCCTCACATTCCACATTGGGAGTTCCTATATTCTATATATAACAGAGGTTTCTGGGCCTTGTACATTCTTTTTACCCAACTGACATGAGCATGTTGTGGTGTAGTACATGTACCATGCCAGTATATCACCTCAAGGGCTTACCACAGTTGCAAGATGTTAGTAGATAAAAGTCCAGTCTTCCTATGAGACAATTATAGGATATAATCCCTGGAATGCAAAATATGCACTGAACCAGTGGATGGTATATGGTGCAATGTCTCCAATGGCTACAATACATGGTCTGGGAATCAGGAGGTAGGATGAGTGAACCTTCGTACTATTGCTTCCAGAGTCTCATATTCATATTTGCTTCCTTTCCCCTCAACTCTAGACTCTGTGGGACTAGAAGTCCAGATTCCCAGTAGGAGAATCATGTGTTTAAGGGCAAAGTGTCTCAACCATGGAACATTTGGGGCCATATAATTCTTTGTTGTGAGGGCATGTCCTGTGCATAGGAGGATGTTTAGTAGCACCCCTGATCCCCACCCATGAGGCATCAAGTAGCAACCCCTCTCTCTGATATGACAACTAAAAAATCTTCAAACATTGACAAATGTCTCCTTGGGGGCAAAATTATCAGTTGAGAACCACTGCACTAGGGGACTTATAAGTGAAGTTCTCCCTGGTTACTTGGCATTCCTCATGTTAGTAGACCAGCAAGCAAAGAGAATAGTTCCTAGACAGGTAGAATGTTGTTGTTGTTGTTGTTTGCTGTCGAGTGGGCCCCGACTCATAGAGACCCCTCCTTGGGTTTCCGAGGCAGTATCACTACGAAGTAGGATTGCCCAACCTTCCTTCTGAGGAGTGGCTGGTGGGTTTGAACTGCCAGCCTTCTGGTGAGCAGTCAAGTGGCTTAGGCACTATGCTACCAGAGCTCCTAGACAGGTAGAATATTCAGTGCTAATTATCATGAAGTAATAGGACTGCTGCTACATTGTGGGAATAGAGTAGAGAATGTCAGGAACTTTCAGGACTCACTGGGGCACCTCTTATGCTTCCATGCCTGGTGATAACAGTGAGTACAGATTGCCACAATAATAGACTGAAAGGGCAACACAAAGGATCAATCCCCTCATTGATGAATGTCTGCATCACTCCACCAGGCAAACCAGCAGAAGTGCTGGCCAAGGATGAGAAAAATCAGCAATGAGTTTCAGAAGAGTGAGATGATGAGTCCCAATCATAATGCAGTGTAGTGAATTACTTAATATGGCCCTTCTAGCCACAGTCTTTGTAACTCCCACCAAATGACTGAGTGGGACTATGCAAATGTTAGGTGCTTATAGCCCAAGGGGGACTGGATAGTTTTGCCAACTTCCGAGGCTTAAAATGAGCCACTCCAGAGGTAGAAAGGGGGGAATCTCACTAATATCAAGAAAGTAGAGCCAGAGGTGAAGCACATCTTTGGGTCCAAGATTCCTGTGCTGAACCTCCTCAACGCAGGAGGGAGACAGCTGTAATGCTTTGCAGTGAAGACTGAGGACAGCAGCAGCAGTGTTCTGGTTACCAAGTGCTGCTCTGATAAGAATATACCACAAATGGGATGGCTTTAACAAACAGGAGTTTATTCTCTTACAGTTTGGAGGCTTTAAGTCCATGTTCAAAGTGCCAGGCTCGAGGGGCTAGGTAAAACTCCTCAACCTTGGGCTTCAGCTCTGCCTCCTACTCTGGCAACTGAAGCTGGAGGCTTTTCTTCACACAGCTACTGGCTGCTGAGGCTGGCAAGCCCAAGGTTGACAAGTAAAAAGGCACAGTCTCAATGTTACCAAACCACACAGCAGGTCATTAATTCAAGTTCACTGAAAGTCCTAAGGTTGGCAGAGCATGACAGGCTGCTGAACAATGACACAGCTACATGCCGAGTTCAAGCGTGCCACAAGCTAGAGACCACTCCCAAAGCTGTTTCTTATATTCGGGAAGCAGACCACATACCCAAAGCAGCTACTCATCTATTCCAATAGATTCCACCATGGAGTTGATTACCAATCTCACCATGGGGAATAATGACATTAAGCTGCCCAGCCACTCAACCAGACCCAGTCAAGTTGACACACAAACTTAAACATCACAAGCAGAATCAGGAGAGCAGTAAGAAATAGCTCAGTGGGCTTCCAGACCCAAGGAGGGAGAAAGTTGAGCACCTTCGGGCTGAGGTGGGTTGGGTTGGGGTGCCTCTCGGCATTTACCAGCAGAGCTCAAAGAGCTTTGTTAATACTTGCCCAAGCAGGGCAGAGGCCAGGGGAATGCCGGCGGGCTGCCACAAAGAGATGTGCCTGCAGGCACTGCTGAGAAGAGGCTGTCCTAATCAAAGAATTGTATCCTGAGTCATTTCTGATCCTGAATTGTAACCTGTTACTTTCCTTATAAACCCCATAATCATGAGTATTGTCTGTGAGTTCTGTGTGGCCACTCCAACAAATTATTAAGCCCAGCAGAGAAATAGAGAATGTCAAGGGAGGGACGTTTGGTATCAGAATTGGTAAAAAGGTGGGAGGGTGGGAGCATGTCTGACCTCCACCTCATAAGAATGAGCCTTGAGCTGCTGATCTTGATCTACCTCCTCCCTTGCAAAGTTAGAGGTCAGAGGCCTCCCCTATGCCTTTCTGCACACAGCCTTAGGGCCAGCTTGACATTAGTGGTGCTGGTAGCTAGTCCACTAACCCACCTGATATAAATCCTCCATCTTTTTCTTCTCCATCCCCCCCCCCCACAAGATACTGTGACCAACTCCTACCCCTTTAAGAGTTAGAGATTGACAAGATTATGTATAGGGTTGGAAGTCAATGTTTCTACAAGTGTATTAGTATGTTCTGTAAGAATTCCTAGGAATATTGTAGAGCTGACAAGGTATAAGGTTGTAGTCACTTTTTGGTCATAGCCAGCTATCCAGAGGGAGCGAGTAGTTGGACCTCTGGGCTCAGGACCATAGTTGCAGGGACATCAACCTCAACTGGCATAACATACTAGCCAAAACATTGTTCCACATCCTACTTTGGCAATTAACAACGGGGATCTTAAAAGCTTGAAAGTGGCCATCTAGATGCAACAATGGGTCTCTCCTCATCCAGAGCAAATAAGAATGAAGAAACCCAAAGACACATGGAAATAATCAGCCCAAGTGACTGGCACACCATGTGATCCTCAGCCTATATGACCGTGAGACCAGAAGAGCTAGATGGTGCCCGGCTACCACCGTCAACCAGAGTGGGATCTCTGCAGGAGATCCTGGATAGAGACGGAGAACAATGTGGAAAAAAACCCAAAATCATTAGGAAAAAAAAAAAAGGTTTACTGGCCTGATAGAGCCTGATGGAACCACTGAGACTATGGCCCCTAGCTGCCCTTCAGGTCTGGAATTGAACACACACCTGTGGCTTCCAGCCAAACAAAAGACAGTCATATGAGCTGAACATTTACATTAGGTAGATACACTCCTTGGAGTGATCAATCATGGGAGAATAGAAGGGCTGTGTATGCCCAGGAAGACAGCTCAGGTTGTGGGAATGCATGGGAGGGAAGGACAGAGGGAAGGGGTAACTATGGGGAGGAAGTAGAAGGGGAGCTGTTGCACTGTGGGAAATTATAGTCAATGTCTTGAGACAAAGTGTACGTTCAGCAGAGAAAGTGAATGGAAAGTGCTGCATGGACTTGCTGCATGGAAAGTGAACTTGCTCTGTAAACTTTCACACAAATCACAATAAAAATTAAGAAAAAAAAAAAAAGAGAGAGAGAGAGTTAGGGATTGAGTGGACTTCACGTGAGGTACAACAGAATCTGAGTGGTACAAAAGATAGACTGTCCCAGACATGTGTAATGCTCCATTCCATATCAGCTAGCCCACATGAGAACAGAGCATATGAGGTAAACAGTACAATGCACCTGTATTGATATGAGATAAATAGTACAATGCACCTGTATTGATATGAGATAAACAGTACAATGCACCTATATTGATATGAGGTAAACAGTACAATGCACCTGTATTGAGCAAGCACAGAAAGCTTTAGAACCTCCTCTGAAGCATTAAATTCTTTTGAGGTGGCATGCAAGTGCAGCTGGGAAATGCAAAGAGTTTGGCCCTGGGGACAACTCATAATCCATGTACGACAGATAAAGATCTGTGACAGATAAAGATCTGCAGATAAATGTCTCATCTGCCTGTTATCCTTCTGTGGGAGAATTCTGGGGCTTATTCTACACAATTTCTCAAAAGGTCTTCAACAGAATTGAACCCCAGTTTCCCAGAGGTTTTTTCCCTCTCAAATCTCAGGTCATCTAATCCTTAGCTTCTGCTACCGATCTACCTGTATTCAAATTATTGTTCCCAGGCTCTGTTTGGGAGAAGATTAGGGGTGGGGGTTAAGAGCAAGATCCTAAATAAGACACCAAAGCTAAACAATTTAGGCTTTATTCTGTACAAAGGCTGGACGCAATGAATGTGCCTTAAATTGAACATGAGGTGTGAGGTAGGGCTTGAATTGGCTAAACGATTCTCAGGTTAGTGGCCTCAGCTCAAGTTGCCCCCACAACTTACCCCAGCACACTTACTATCCTTTTCAATGTGTTATGATGGTGAAATTTTGTAAAACACCACTCTAGGTAATGCAAAACCACTAGCAATGTTAAAGGCTTAGAAAAGGCTAGACAAATTTATATTTAAAAAGTTGATTACAGTAGTTGCATAAAGGTTAATCCAGGGAAGAAAAGACAGATACAGAAACATCACTACAAAATGTATTGGAATATTTCAGGAGATTATAAAAGCAATACATATTGGAGAGATGCTCAGAACTAGGTGAAGGTCTTTAGGACCCAGGAGGTAAAAGCATTGAGAGACCATATCAGAAGATACTAAAATTGCTCAGGATGAAACTGGGGAATGGGGTGGATGTAAAACAGGGTAGACCTTTGAATACTTCAATGACTTTCATCAAGGAGATCTAGCAAAGACAATGGGAATCGGGAGAATATAGTCCACTGAATGATATGCCTGTAAGAAGTCTGAAATTTATCTATGAATACAATGTCTTGTTCAGGAGCCTTGATAGCAAAGTAACTCCACTTAGGAAGGCTAAAAGAGAAGAGGAATTGTTATTGTATAGATGGATTTTAATTAGGACTTGTAGGTGGAAGGCAAGTTCTCTAAAGAGGCAGAGCAAAGCGTATACTATGGAGATCAGCTACAAAAGGTAGAGTACAAAAAGACAGAATTAGTCTACATTTGAGGATACGTGTGGTGTCTTAGAAATTCCTATAGTCCATACAAAGCCAAATAAATAGATGCTTATTACTTGCTTTGTATAGTGGAAGATTTAAAATTAAACCCCAGTAAATAAACAGTCATAGTGGGAAGGCTGATATGCAGGGTTTTCACTTTGTGTATTCTGCCAGGCCAGGGGCATGATTAGTTATTAATTGAAATTTCAGCAAAATTTTAAAGCACAAAGAAACATCAGCTCCAGATTAGCTCTGACAGATTCTCATGATTTTAGCACATGAAAATGCAAGGTAGCGTGACATAAACACATTCAAAAATATGAAAGCTAACCCTGGAGGAAAACGCTTTTCTCTTAAAACAGAAAAATAATATTTACTGCCACATTCTCAGCCCAATTAAACACTAGGACTAAATTAGACTTAGGAAATACGTGCCAATAAAACTGTTTTAAAATATATTATTCATTTTATGGCCTTTAAGAAATACTGTCCAAAAGAGCTAACATTTTAATGAGCTAGAACAATAAACATTTCTGAAAGGTTTATTTATTTGTTTCATTATTTACTGCCAAGCTATAAATTCCTGTTTTTCTGATTGGCCATGGTGGTGCTGTGAGCTGTCCTCGAGTTGGTTCTGGCTCTAGTGACACTATGTACGGCAGAACGAAACACTGCCTGGTCCTGCCCACTGTTGCAGCCACCGTGTCAATCCATCTCATTGAGGGTCTTTCTCCGTCTCTCTGACCTTGTACTTTAAGAAGTATGATGTTCTTCTCCAGGGGTTGGTCTCTCCTCATAACATGACCAAAGTACAGGAAATGAAGTCTCATCATCCTCATTTCTAAGGAGCATTTTGGCTGTAATTCTAAGATGGATTTGTCCATTGTTCTCACAGTCCATGGTATAGTTAATATTCTTTGCCAACACCAGAATTAGCCACAGTAGAAATGTTCATTCCAGAAATTCCTTCTTTTGTAATAATATGTCTAACTAAACTAGTGGTGGGTTATGCTTTCACTTTAATTAAGAGGAGAAAAAACCTGCCCATATGAATTATTTCCTTAATGGACACAAAGGGAAATAAATATTAAAAGAAACTATATTCATATAGAGAATCCATTATAAAGCTTTAAACTCTTTACTGGGGAGAATAACACTTGCCATTGGTATTAAATACATTAATATAAATTTTATGGGATGGATGTCAGTAGAATTCAAAGGGTAAAATAAACTTCGTTGCGACTTGCACACTATCCAAAATTTGAAGTTCCATGAATATTAATTCAGTATAAGACTGTATCTACATTTAGTAATAATCTTTTAAAATTGTATTATATTCTGTATCATCTTATTTTCTGTTTCTTGGAAGTGATTCAGGATGCATGGTATGTGGGCTGCTTAGAGGAATAGTGAGAAGTGTGCTGGAGAGTTGGCAAGCAGCTAAATAACAATGGGTATCTAAATATACTAAGCAATTTGGATTTCACTCTATAGACAATGGTGGGGGTAGCCTTGGGTGGGGGGTGATTCAAAGTAAAGCCAAACCTTGATGAAAAGATTCATATTGAGTATGCATGGGTAAGCAGACTATTGCTTCAGATAGCGTATTCAGGATGGGCCATTTAATAAGGGGAATATGAACAGACATCTGAAAGAAGTGAAGAAGCGAGGAAGCAAACCATGCAGCTAGCTCACTGCGGGAGAGAGGGGCATATGCTAAGCAAAGGGAATATAAAATGCAAAGGCCCCCATGTGGGGGCTTGCAAGGAGGCCCCAGGAGAGCAGTCAGAGAGTGGGAGGAACAGGAAAAGAAGGATCACTCTGGCTCTTGTAAGTTACTGTGGAAAAAAAAAAAAAAATCCAAATTCACTGCCATCGAGTGGAAGCTGTTCATAGCAACCCCTCCTTGGGTTTCTGAGGCCTATCTCTATGTAAGTAGATTCCTCAATCTTCCTTCTGAGGAGTGGCTCGTGGCTTTGAACTGTCATCCTTCTGGTTAGCAGTCAAATGTCTTAGGAACTATGCCCCCAGAGCTCTCATAAGTCACTGTAAAGCCTTGCTTTTGCATTGAATGTGCTGAAAAACCTTTGGAGGATACTGGCTTAATGACTGGTAAGATCTGACAGTGCAACAGGATAGCTCAGACTACTGTTTAGATAACACTTTATAGTAGTGTCATACAACAGCAAAATAAATGTGAACTACATATGTGATGTCATTTTTCTAATGACCACATTTAAAAGGCAACAACAACAACAAAAAGCCCGTGACATTAACTCTAATTTATTTAACCCAACATATCCAAAATTCCATTTCAACATGTAAGCAATATGAAACATTATTAATGAGCTATTTTATATTCTGTTTATATGCTAAGCTTTTAATATCCAGTATGTCTTCTTACAGTGTATCTCAATTCATACCAACCATATGTCAAGTGCCCAAGAGCCACATAGGGCTAGTAATGATATTGGGCAGCATAATTTCAGAAGATAAAGACTTACTATGGACACTGGTATAAAGTTATGGCAATAATCTGAGCCAAACATTATGCTATCCTAGAGTATAAGCAGTAAAGGTGGTGAGAGATGCTTGGGTTCTGCTTATATTCTAAAGGTTGAGCCAACAGAATTTGATGACAGATTGGATGTCACTTGCTCTGATTAGCTCCCTACCAGTGGCTGCTTTTATACAGCCTTCCTAATAGGAATTGACTTGATGTCAGTGAGTTTGGTTTGGTTTTTTGGTATTTATCAAATACAGTTAAATAGGTTTCTTTACTGTTAAAGTGTTCTCTAATATTTTAGTTTATTTTAAACTCCAAAGAACAGATTATTATGTGATATTTCCCAAACTTATTAACCTTGTAATCCCTCATTAAGTAATTATCAATATCTCAGAGAACACGTGTTCTCCCTAATGTAGTCTGGGAAGCAATGCATCGTAAATTGTGAAAGCATCATTTTCAAAGGCAGTCAAATGAGAGATACTTAGGCACAATGACTTACAAAACTATATACTCAGTCCCTGTAAAACAAATACATAAAAATGTCTAAAATCTGGACAAGGGATAATTTTCAACACAATGTAAAAATCAAATAGTCAAAATAAACGAATGAAATAAAAAGCTACAATGGATGATATAATGAGTTTTAATCTATAAGCCTAAACAACACTTCAAAGCTTACTGCATGAGATTGCATTATTTGACATACATAATGTTGTTGTTGTTGTTGTTATGTGCCATAGAGTTGGACCCGACTCATAGCGACCCCTCCTTGGGTTTCAGAGGCAGTATCTCTATGGAAGTAGATTGCCCCATCTTCCTTCTGAGGAGTGGCTGGTGGGTTTGAACGGCCAGCCTTCTGGTTAGCAGTCTAGTGGCTTAGGCACTATGCTACCAGAGCTCCCAGAGATGTATATGCCAACATTTAATTATGAAATAAGAAGTAATTTAATGACACAAATACTTAAACTTCAAAGGGATTTGAAAATTGAAGAAGATTATAAAATGGCATTAAGATAACTAAAATTATGGGACCCTTTTCCCATTAAAAAAAATTATATATATATATATATACACACACACATATACACACACACACACACACATATATATGTATGTGTATCTATCTATTAATCATCTGTGTGTATTCAGACAGACATATAAAAGATACATAGATGACTATTCTCTCTTCTAGGGAGCTCTGGTAGCATAGTGCATAAGGCACTTGACTGCTAACCAGAAGACAGGCAGTTCAAACCCACCAGCCACTCCTCGGAAGGAAGGTTGGGCAATCCTACTTCTGTAGTGATACTGCCTCAGAAACCCAAGGAGGGGTCACTGTGAGTCGGGGCCGACTCGACGGCACATAACAACAACAAAAATTCTCTCTTCTACCAGACAACTTCCCCAAGCTTCTAAGTTTCCAGAGAAGATTTTAATCAAACATTGGGAAAGCCATCCCCTAGAGCAAGACATACTGGCAAGCAATTTCTCAGCCCTAATTATGGAGTAGGGGCTCTGGTAGTGTAGAGCCTAAGGCACTGGACTGCTAACCTGAAGGCTGGTGGATCAAACCCACCAGCCACTCCTCGGAAGGAAGGTTGGGTGATCTAATTCCGTAGTGATACTACTTTGGAAACCCAAAGAGGGGTTGCTATGAGTTAGATCTGACTCCACAGCAATGAGTTTGGTTTTTTTGGTTTAATTATGGAGTAAAATTCCCTGGCAATAAGAAAAAAGAAAGATTTTCTCATAATTGTTGCTATGGATTTCAGCAATTACTATTAGGTAAACCATTTTTGAGGGATGTATATAATACTAGAAAATCATGAAAAAAGAAAGAGAATGGTGATATTGATTCTTAAAAGATTTAAATTATTGAGTTTCGACTACTATATTTACATGGAATTTCCCCTTAAGCTTCCATATAGTATTATTAAAAACAATAATCATTTTCCAACATTTTTCTACACTTTCACATTTTGTCACTTTTCCTAAGAATCATCCTGCTTTCCAATGTCTAAAGGAGGAATCCAGTCAAAGTGCTTTAACATCTCAGATGCTTTAGCAGCCTATACAAGATACATAGCCTGAGGAAAAATATGTGAGCATGAATTAAATAAAGACATTTAAAGGTGAAAATAAATTCATTGGCAGATCAAGCTTTAGACAGCTTCACCAAAATTAGAGGAATGCACTTTGTTAATCATTGTTCATCTACTTCATTATAAATTTGTGGACAACTCCTAGTCACACACTGGGACAACCTGAAAGGCCTTAATAAGAAATGATCTTTTCAAAATGACCCAAAGGCATATGAATAACATTTGGACAAGTTTTAGTAAATATGAGAATGTGTGTATGTTACCAAAAAGACAAGCTCTCATCATTGTAGCTTAATCAAATGTCCCTCTCTGGGGCCAGGGGAAGCAAACCTCCAATGTACTCAACCATGAAACAGATTACTAATGCTTTACTTAGTGAAACGCAAGCTCATATTCTTATATATAGATAAAATAAGGTTATACTATAATGTAGTGAGAATGAATGAATCACTCTTTCCACTTGTGATACACTGAACAGCTGTGTTGGATGGACTAAGTACCTATTAGTCATTCATTTCTTTAACAAACATTTCATAAGCATCTACTATGTGCCAAGAACTTTGATATGGACAGCTACTGCCACAAGAGCCTAGCACCTACAGGACAGAAAAGGGTACAAAAGGGTACATCTAATAGGATAGTACAGTAAGTGTCTGGAGAAGAAAAGGATGCCATGTGAACCCTCAAGTCTACGTACCAGTATGCCTTTAATTCCCCGTTATTGCCTGTTAATACTTATGCCTGAAGGTACCTGTTTATTTCTCTCCCAAGTTTGACTGGCCTCAACCTACTTAGTGCTCAATAATAACTATAACAATAACTGTGTTAATTTAGTGCCTGAAACAATCCTGAAGTAGGTAAGTGGTGATATGTTTTGTTTTGTTTTGTTTTGTTTTTTCCATTACACCACGTGGCTTCCTTTAATGAACATGCAAACATTCATTCTTTAATTCAAAACATTTAAGTGCTAGGTACTGGGAACATAAGAAATAAAAAAAGACAGGGCTCCTGACTTACAAAGTTGTAATTACAAATTATGCCAAAGCTACTGAAGGAAGAGTTAGAAGCATAATGAGCGAAAATTCTGGGTATATGTGTATGCAGGAAGAATTCTCAGAGGTGCGCATTTCTGAGCAGAGATGTATATGGAGGACAGGGCCTATTGACACCTCCTGAACTCAAGCAGAGGAAAAGTTACAAAATTCTGAAAAGGGAGGTATAAAGCCTTGCTGCAAAGGGAAACAAAGTGACAAGTATATGGCATCAAGATTTGTTATTGTTTTTGTTGGTTCACTTTTTTTTATTTTTTTTTCTCTTTTGATGGATATTCTTAGCTGAAAAGAATCTACCTCTCCATGCTTCAGTTTTAAATATCAAACTATTTATTTCATAGCGTTTTTGTAAGAATTAAATTAATTAACACATAAAATGCTTCAGATAGTGCTAGTTTAGATAACATTTTCAGGAAGCTTAGCTACAGCAATAATTATTATTATACGGTACAAGGTAAGACAGACATACCATAGTGAACCACGCATTAGTATAATTCTCTCCCCTGGAGTGTGGAAAGAACACGTGACATGCTTCTAACCAATAAAATATGGCAAAGGTGATGGCATACCACTCAGTTGGTCAATATTACAATATATATTACACAAGATTCCATTTTGACTCCATTTTAACCAAATGGAGCAGAGCCACTGCTGGCCTTGAAAAAGCAATCAGGGTGTAAAACTGTCCATGGAGAAAGCTGGCCCCTAGCAGTGGAGGGTTTCATGTCCTCAACTGTAAGGAAGTGGACTCTGCCAACAAAAAAAATGAGCTCAAAAGATGACTACGCTCACCCCCTACAGACAGAACGCAGCCGGCCAGACACCACCTTGATTTCAGCCTAGTAAGAAGATCTCCAGCAGATGACCCAGCTAAGCTTTCCAAGAGCCACAGCCCTCAGAAACTGAAAAAATACACCTGGGTTGTTTTAAGTCACTAAACCTCTGGGAATTTCCTTCACGACATAGAATATACAGGAGTGACAAAAACTCATTTGATTATATTTTCCTAACTCTATCAACTGAGAGACAATTTTTTCTTGTCGTTGTTGGCAAACTCTTGTGTGTTTGTGTGTGTGTGTGTCTCCTCTGCCTAGGGAATAGGAGAGAATGTAAGTCTCCAAGCAGTATTAGCAGAGAAGACAGATTATCAAGAAAGACAGCTGAAAAGAGAAATTTGCAATCTCCACGAGGTCAGGGATTTGCGTAATGTAACAGAGCAGGTGCTCAAATCTGGAGATGTAGATATAGAACCTTTTAATAAGTGTCTTTGATGTCAACTAACAAAGAGAAAAAGAAAACGTGCACAAGATTTCAGCTTTAGCCAGGGGCTATCGATACCACAGTCATGTGTCTGTCACACAACATTCCAAAGTGATGGACAAAGTATCTTTTTAAATTAAATCAAACAGCTTTGGGCAAACCAAAAACTGGAAGGAGTACACTAGTATAATTTAAATTTTATGAACACCTCAGTTTACCTATTATCCTCTTAAGGGGAAAAAAGTCCTGACTTCTCTGACATATGCAAAATGTTCCCTGGCATTCTCTCTATACCTAAGCAACCCACCATGCCACAGTGGCAAGGGGATTGGATTTAAAGTCAGAAAGCTGGGCTGCTAATCCCAGTGCTACATCTTTGCAACTGTCTGAAGATGCTCGGGTTTCTGAAGAACATTGAGTCTTTGTCTCATTATGCAAATAAAGAAAGTAAACACCCTTAAAGTGCAAGGCTGTTATATGAATTAGAAGTAATAAATGTAATAACAGACTACCTAGCAAATAGTATTAGAGGAGTAAAACTGTAAAATATTAATGTATAATAATACTAAGCATCATTTTTGAGAACTCGGTTTGTGATCTTTTAAACCTCAGAGTAATCAAGTATGTCCTCTTAACTTTACATCATCTGAACACAAGTATCAGAATCAAATTTTGGAAGACACTAGGTGCTTTGAAAGTAGGTATCACAGCTGGAGAGTCTATGGACTGGGTAAGCTCTCCCACCTTGATGCTGGCTTACCACAAGGCAACTACTGCTCTCTTATAAGAAATTAGTCTCTGGATCTCAAGCAAAATCAGTCCTACTACCAAGGTCATGGCTGACTGGTCCAGAAATCACAGCCACAGCTGTCCCAGAGAGATATTGTATAGCATAAGAAAACAAATTACTGTATATTTACACAAATAACGCACACACCTTCTACATTTGTTTGCCAACCTTGCCCAACCCTTGCAAGGTATTTTTGTAAGTGTGTTGTACAATTTATTTTGAGGGGGTGCACTATAAAATAGTATGGTGTACTTATGAAAATACCCCATGGGGGAGGGCACAGTTGGCAAACAAAGGTAGTATGCACACGTTATTTGCTTAGAAATCCCGTTTGGTAGAAACTGGTGAGTTTGAAAAGCAGTAAGAGACGGCCTAAGAGCAACAACAAAAACAGACCCTGAAATGTACAGCAAGAGAACAGAAATGTTAATGTATGTTTAGCGCCCTCCTCCCTCATACCCCCAATTACTTAAAACTCATTTTGTTTGTTTTTTCCCCTAGCAGATCGTAATTTCTTACAACCTGAAAATGGTCAAACTAGTAAAACTATAAAATATTACACTTAGTAGTCTATTCAACATTTTTCTACTCTAAAGCCAGGGTATATTCATTGGAGGAAAAAAAATCATTTGCAAGAAAACCAAAGACCATGAAAAAAACTGGTTTATAAACTATATTAACAGGTTAGTTGCCTTGGTAGCACAGTGGTTAAGGGCTGAGCTGGTAACTGAAAGTTTGGCAGTTTTAACCCACCGGCCACTCTGGGAAAGAAAGATGTGACAGTTTGCTTCTGTAAATATGTCAGCTTTGGAAAGCCTATAGAGCAGTTCTACTCTGTCCTACAGTCCCCTAGTTCTTTCTACTCTGTCACTATGAGCTGGAACCAACTTGATGGCAATGGGTTTGATTTTTTTGATAGGGGCAGGGTTTCAAAAAGATAAGATGCTTATTAATCAATCCTGAAATTATCATAACAAAATGCCAAACACACCACCTAAATAACACCTACCTTAAAATCATGAAACATGTAAGTCTCCTTTCATTAATAATAGAGCATGCCTGTTACTTAGCTGGTATCTTCAATGCCAATGTCACAAATCCCACCCCTCATCTATCAGTCTGTCAGACCGTGGTGGCTGCCATGTTGCTGTGAGGCTGGAAGCTATGCCACTGGTATTTCAAATACCAGCAGGGTCACCCATGGCGGACAGGTTTCAGTGCAGCTCTAGGTTAAGAAGACTAGAAAGAAGGATCTGAAAATACTGGCCAGTAAAAACCTTATGGGTAGCAGCAGAACACTGATACAGTGCTGGCAGATAAGCTTGTGTGAGTTTGGAAGGCACTCAACATACATCTGGGGAAGAGCTGTCTCCTCAAAGTAAAGCTGACCTTCATGATGTGGATGGAATAAAGTTTACAAGACATATAACTGCTATTGTGGCGTGACTCAAAATGAGAAGAAACCACTGAAAACGTCCCCTAGTAACTGAAATGTCAAATATACGAAGTATGAATCTAGGAAAATTGGAAGTTGCCAAAACTGAAATGGAACACTTGAAGATGGATATTAGTGAGCTGCAATGTACTGGTATTGCCCATTGTGAATCAGACAATCATATCATCGACTATGCTGGGAATGACAAATTGAAGAGGAACAGTGTGGCATTCATTGTCAAAAAGAACATTTCAAGATTTATCCTGAAGTATAACACTGTCAGTGATAAGATATTATCCATATAAATACAAAGAAGACTAGTTACTAAGACTATTATTCAAATTTATCACCAACCACTAATGCCAAAAGTGAAGAAACTGATGATTTTTACCAATTTCTGCAGTCTGAAACTGATCAAACATGCAATCAAGATGCATTGATAATTATTGGTAATTGGAATGTGAAAGTTTGAAAATATGGCCTTAAGTAATAGAAATGACACCAGAGAGCACATGAGAGAATTTGGCAAGATCAACCACCTATTCATTGGAAATATCTTTATTCAACAATATAAACAGCAACTATACACAGGGCCTCACCAGATGGAATATACAGGAATCAAATTGACTATCTGTGGAAAGAAATGCTGGAAAACACAATGGGCCATCAACTGGTCATCTGCAACTTCAAGCTGAAGCTGAAGAAAATTAAAACAGGTCCATGAAAGCCCAAATAGGAACTTCAGTATATCCTACCTGAATTGGAGACCATCTTGACACACTGAACATTAATGACCAAAAGAAGAAAACAAAAGGTCTTTACACAGAGAGGAAAGGAAGAAAAACCAAAATGGATGTCAGAAGAAACTCTAAAACTTGCTCTTAAACACAGAGTAGTTAAAGTGAATGAAGTAAAAGAGCTGAACAAGACCTCAAAGGGTAGCTCCAAAAGACAAAGATAATTATTATAATCAAATGTGCAAATACCTAGAGAAAGAAAACCAAAAGGGAATAATATACTCAGTATTTCTCAAGTTAAAAAAGTGAAGAAAAAGTCAAGCAACAAGTTGCAATATGGAAGGATTCTATGTTCGAAATATTGAACAGCACAGGAAACATCAAAAGAAGATGGAAAGAACAGTAAAACCAGGGAAGTATGCACTCCTTAGAACAATCAACAATAAGAGATCAAAAGGGTTCATCTGCCTAGGGATAAAGGTTAGAAGGTAGGAACGATAAGAAAGAAGGACAAAGGGAAATGGTAACCACAGGGAGGAAGTAGAAAAGTGGAGAGAGTGTTGTTACATTGTGAGGATTCCAATCAATGTCACAAACAAAATGCATATGAACTGTATAAAGTAAAAAGAATTTATTGTGTCAACTTTCACCCAAATCACAAAAAAAGAAAGGCTTTGTTTCATAAAAAAGACGATGATGGAAGGAAAATACCAAGTGACTGTAACAAAAAGAATTGGTCAACATTCAACTATTTCAGGAGGTAGCATATGATCAAGAACTGATAGTACTAAAGGAAGAACTCTAAGCTGCACTGAAGGCACTGGCATGAAACAAGAGTTTAGGAATTGATGGAACCAAGTGAGATATTTCTACAAATGGATGCAACACAGGAAGTGCTCACTCATCTATGACAAGAAATTTGGAAGACAGCTACCTGGCCAACCAACTGGAAGGGATCCTTATTTGTGTCCATTCCAAAGAAAGGTGACCCAAAAGAATGCAGAAGTTATTGAAAAACATCATTAATATCATACACAAGTAAAATTTTGCTAAGCATAGTTCATAAATGGTTGCAGTGGTACATTAACATGGAGCTGCCAGAAATTCAAGCCAGATTCAGAAGAGGACTTGGAACAAGAGATACGATTGTTGATGTCAGATGGATCCTGACTGAAAGCAGCAAATACCAGGAAGATGTGTTCCTGTGTTTTATTGACTACATAAAGGCATTCAACTGTGTGGATCATAGGGAATTATGGATAACATCATGAACAATGTGAATTCCAGAACATTTAACTAGGCTCATGCAGAACATGTTCATAGAGCTAGAAGTCTTTTGAACAGAACAAGGGGATGCTGCATGGTTTAAAATCAGGAAAGGTGTGTGTGAGGACTGGATCCTCTCACCATACTTACTCAATCTGTATGCTGAGCAAACAATGTGAGAAGTTAGACTAATAAAGAAGAATACAGCAGTGAGATTAGAGGAAGACTCAAAATAATCTTTGATATGCAGATGATGAAACCTTGCTTGCTGAGAGCAAAGAAGACTTGATGATCAAAGACTATGGCCTTCAGTATAAATTACATCTCAAAAGAAAGATAACAAAAATTTTTACAACTGGACCAATAAGCAGCATCATGAAAAATGGACCAAAGATTGAAGTTATCAAGGATTTCATTTTACTTACATCCACAACCAACATCCATGGAAGGAGTAGTCAAGAAATTAAAAGATGTATTACATTGGGAGAATCTGCTGCAAGAGACCTTTGAGGACTAAGGTCCACTTAGTCCAAGTTATAATATTTTCAGTTGCCTCATATGCATGTGACAGCTAGGTAAAGAATAAGAAAGACTGAAGAACTAATGACTTAGAATTATGGTATTGGCAAAGAATACTGAATATAGGCATGGACTGCCAGAATAATGAATAAATCTGTCTTGGAAAAACTACAGCCAGAATGCTCGCTGGAAGAGAGGCTAGTGAGGCTTCCTCTCAAGTACTTCAGATATGTTATCAGGAGGGACCAGTCCCTGGAAAAGGACATCATGCTTGGTAGAGAGTCAACAAAGAGGAGGAAGGATTGACAAAGTGACTGCAACAATGGACTCAAACACAGCAACAACCGTGAAGATGACCAGGAAGTGTTTCATTCTGTTGTACATGGGGTCGCTATGAGTTGGAACTGACTAGATGGCATTCAGCAACGATGACATGTTACTGATTAGTAACATGCCAAACCTTCAGTCTTTTACTTCCTTATTTCCCCAAACACATTCTAAATATCCATGAAATACTTCCAGAGAAAGAAAGGGTTCAATGATCAATTAAATTTGAGAAACATGCTTATACAAAGTTCAAGTGTTTTTTGTTTTTTTTTCCACTGCATAGTTTCTGAAGCCTTAACTATGCAAATGAATGCAGCATTTCCCAAAAGTCTGGCAGGCAGAACAATACTCTGCACAGAATCATCTGTGGGAGTGATGGTCTACAGACTGTGTTCACTGGAGGAAATATTTCCTTCCAGTATCTAAAGTATAGCAAGTCAGAACACTTAGAGAATTACAGACCTAGAATCAACTTACTACTCTAACCCTGAATAGACACATAGAGTCCAGTAGAACATACTCTCAACCTTTTACCAAATCTGAGGAAAATTACAAATGTCCTTTCTGAACATTGTCCTTGCTATTCTTAGAAAACTGCCATTGAAACATTATTCAAATGTTTACTGTTTTGTACATGCAAACCAATCACTCCTTTTACTAAAGAATGAAGAGTATGTAAAGCTCTCTGTTTGCTTTTTCCCTTTGCTCTCAGGAACCTTTGAAGTAATTTATGTGCTCAAATGTGGGGCCTTCACTCAAGGGTGTGTGATAAAATACCCACATTCTGCCACCTTCCGCCTTATTACTTGTGACTTGTCTCTTTTTACCTTTGGCTTGTCTCTACCTAAGTCTCAACGTTTCATAATTTAAAATCATATGTACCCAATACATTTTAAATATGACCAGTTTTTACATACTTGAGTTTTCTGCAAATATTTGATAAGTAAGAAAAAAACAAAATTATCCTTCCTAAAGCTTTCCCCCCCCACCCCCTGCATCACTAATGACAACAATATTAGCTACACAAAGATGATGTTGCAGGCACCAATCATATTAAGGATTTGTAAGTACTGGGCCCATTCTCTACAGCAAAATCAACCTTCTTTCCAGTTTCTGTGGCTAGAGATGTAACAGAAGGCTAAGTTGAGTGTGATAAATATATAAATGGCACTGAAAAATGCTAACATGACAAGCAAAAGGATAATACTAAGGTAGAATGTATAGACCTACCATTTGACTGCTAACCAGAAGGATGTCCAGCCACTCCTTGGAAGGAAGGTTGGGCAATCTATTTCTGTAGTAATACTGCCTTGGAAACCCAAGGAGGGGTCACTATGAGTTGGATCTGACTCAACAGCAGTGAGTTGTTTTACTAGTAGTAGTAGGAGGAGGAGGAGGAGGAGGAGTATCTTTTTGGGGTTGCAGTGCCTTTTCTTTAACAAAAACTACAGAGACTGCTGTCTCCTAGTACCCACCCTCACCTTCATCTTTTGCTTAGTAACAACCACCTTCTCTGGATTTGGGCAGTGTCAGGGATGATATTTCCCAAACCCTCTTGTGGTTACGTGTGGCCAGGCAACTCAGTTCTCAACAAAATGACGTGAACAAATATGATGTATGCAACATGTACATCACTTGGCCTTCACTATCACTGAGGTAAACCATGGATGGATCAGCATCAACCACTGGCAATGAGGACAGCACCTTGGCAGCAGACAGGATAAGAAGACAGAAGAAACCTAGGTTGTTCCACAACCCCAGGGAGCAGAACTGCTTAAACACCTGGGATCATGGTGATTGTGGACTACTGGTAGACTGATATGTAAGAGAAAAACTGCTAGCCTGTGATTACTCTTTTCTGGATTCTTTGTTACAGCAACACACCTTTTACCTTGACTAATACATCCTGGAAGTAAATAAGCAAATAAACAAATACAAATAAACATGCATATAAATATATATAATATATAAAATATGGAGCTCTGGTATCATAGTGGCTAAGACACTTGACTGCTAACCAGAAGGCTGGAGGTTCAAACCCACCGGCCACTCCTCGGAAGGAAGATGGGGCAATCTACTTCTGTAGTGATACTGCCTTGGAAACCCAAGGAGGGGTTGCTATGAGTCGGGTCCGACTCGATGGCACATAACAACAACAACAACAACAACAACAACAACCGTTATTATAGGTGCAGCAGGGCCTGGATTGAATATGTGGTTTGGTATA
>NW_006921728.1:2539523-2567451 GCF_000298275.1 Orycteropus afer afer | reverse complement strand
CTTCCTTCCGAGGAGTGGCTGGTGGGTTTGAACCGCCAGCCTTCTGGTTAGCAGTCAAGTGTCTTAGCCACTATGCTACCAGAGCTCCTACAAAGGTAATTGTATGTAAATATATACAAGGAAAATGTCACATAATATTTCAATATCATGAACTTCTGAAGTCTTTTTGCAGACTCAGGCTACAAGGTACAGTAAGTTGTTAGTAGCTACTGTCCAATCTATTGTGACTCACAGTAACCCAATTCGACAGACCAAAATTGCCCCATAGGGTTTCCCAGGCTATAATCTTTACAGGAGCAGATTGCCAGTCTTTTCTTCTGTAGATCCACTGGGTGGATTCAAACAGCCAATCTACTGGTTAGCAGCCAAGAACTTAAACACTGTGCCACCATGGCTTCTTTGTTCTAAATAAAAACCCAAACCAAATCTACCACCACTGAGTCAATTCCAACTCATAGCGCCCCAACCCCCACTGGGTTTCTAAGAGGGTAAACCTTTACAGAAGTAGATTATCCAGTCTTGCTTGCACAAGAGTGGCTGGTGGGTTTGAACCGCCAACCTTCTGGTTAGCAGTCAGATGCCTTAGGCACTGGAAAACAGGCTTAAAAAGTAGCAGAGGAGCTCTCGCTTTAGAATAGTCATAAGGAAGCTCATTTTGACAGGCAGTATTGTAATCAACAGGTGAAATAAGAGAGCATTCTGATTCTGAAAAATGAAAGCATGAGTAATGATTGTCTCTCTTACCCATAACCTAAATTCTTTCCAATCTCTTATCTCCATTTTCAGGCCTGTAAACACATTATCTTAAATGAATGCAAAGACTGAGTGTGTCAATGTAAATACCAGAGGCAACAATCATGTAGATTCTAAAACAAGAGTACAATGCCAAAATTGCCTGTTAAATGAGAGAAATAACTAAAAATACCATACATCCATATGCTCTTTTTATCATTAATAAATGATGCTGTTTTAAAGTAAATGTATTTTACAATAAATACATGAGGTGGAAAACAAAAATCCAAAAAAATCATACTTTATGAATAACTACTATCAGCAAGTACAAAAGAACATGAGAAGAATATATAAAAAAATATGAGAATTTTTAGCAAGATGATAGTAACTCTCTGATCAACAATGGTTCTCAAATTTTTGCCAAAGAGTGTGATCTATATTCCCTTTAATACTATTATGTCAGCATGCAAAAAAAACTAATACTACCTCAAGAAAAATCTATTGTCAGCAAACTAGAAACCAAAGGAGTATGCAGAACTAATTAATTGATTACATATAGTGTGAACATGTAAGAAAAAAATAATTTCATATTTGATGACTGTATCACTGTTTCCTCTAGTAATTGAAGGAATGTATGGAATTTTAATCTTTTTGACAGAAGTTTTGTATTGCTGAGGGATATACAAGCGACTAGCCAAAAAAATATTTGAGAATGTGAACTTGGAGAGCATGCTTGGAGAAGCAAGAGCTGTAACAATGGCGTTCAGCCTCTGCAAGGGATACCCACAGTTCCCTCCCCCTCCATGGAAAATGATCTAATCACACCATATGCTCTCACCCACAGGACACATATGATCTTCTCGCCAACAATCAAGTCAACCATCTAATTTTATTCAAATTATAAAAGGAAGGAATGGCTTTTAAAATTCCAAGCTGTTTAAAAATCAGTTACCAGTGACACAATTCATTATCACAACGACTGAAAAGACGTTTCCATTTAATTAAATAATAACCATATACTGAGAAGTTAACATTAAGTCATTTGGGAATTCACCTAGCCCATGAAATGGTTCTTACCTTTTGAACAGGAATAAAATGCAGTTATATAAATATTGGAAACAACTGGAGGGGAGAAACCAAACCCAATTTTGGATGAAGAACATCAACCATGTTTTGAAAATGAGTTTAAAGCATATGGTACAAAATCACATCGCAAAATTAAATGAGAAGATTCATCATATTTGCATATAAAAGGAAAAAAAGAAAGAGTAACTGTGAATGTCACTGACATAAGAAATAAAATATTATCTATTTCCTCAAAAAGAATAGACTTTAGGGCAATAAAACAAATACAAACATCTGTTTACAAAACAAAATGCAATTTAGTTAATTTAAAAATCAATTCAAGAAAAACTGTGATATCTAAATTCATTCATAGATGACAAAATTGCTCTGTTGGGCTAAAACAAAGAAAACTAAATAGAAATCTAAATTAAATAATAAATCTGGCAAAATGATTTTTAAAAAAGTATGGCATTTGACAAACATGAGAGAAAAGAATACTCTGATATGCATGATAGAACTTAAGAATGTTTTATATATAAATATATATATAAAATCATTAAAATGTTAAACATTATGTAAAGGAATTCTAAAACAAATTTACCCAAAAACAGTTAAACAAAACAAACTCTCCTTTATATTTGATAAAGAATTAGAATAAAATATTTACGGTGATAGGTAAAATAAAATTTATTTCCCTGTATGATTACAGAAAACAATTTGATCACAAAATTTTCAGATGTTTGAAAGAGAAAATGAAATCTGATAAACTGTTCATCAGTGAGATTTCACTTTCTTTTTCATTTAAATAAGTAAGGACTCTTAAATTAGATAACCAAATTGAGGGCAAAAATCCAAATAACATTTATATTGGTTGTAACTAATCCTATTTTAAAAGGTAACTGATATCTATAGTATGTAATATCTGTATTATGTGACACATATATTACATAAAGGAGCTCTGGTGGCATAGTACCTAATGCATTTGACTCTAACCAGAAGGTTGGCGGTTTAAACCCACCCCACTCCGCGGAAGGAAGACTGGGCAATCTACTTCTGTAAAGATACTGCTTCGGAAACCCAAAGGGGGTCATTATGAGTCAGAATCAACTAGATGGACAGTGAGTTTGTTTGTTTGTTTGTTTTGGTTTGTATATTACATACATCTTTTATTAAACAAATGAAAAGGGATGATCTACTTTTTTGAGTACACTCAGCAGCTCATGTAAATTAAACTATGATCAAGCGAAAGAGAAAACTCAAATTAAAAAAATAAATGATAATTCTTTCTAGTCAAGGCATTCTAATTGCAGTCACAATTTTTCAAACTGAAACTACTACTAATTATAGTTTCCTAGCTGACTTTGGGAGCTCTGGTAGCATAGTGGCTAAGACACTTGCCTGCTAACCAGATGGCTGGCGGTTCAAACCCACCAGCCACTCCTCGGAAGGAATCCTACTTCCGTAGTGATACTGCCTCGGCAACCCAAGGAGGGGTCGCTATGAGTCGGGTTTGACTCGACGGCACATAACAACAACAACAACAAGCTGACTTTGGAGAGGTGCCAATGAAACAAAGTACAAGTGTGGAAAATAATAACACACTGTGTCCGAGCAGTGGCCATGACCAGGTAGATTTTAAAGTCAAACCTACTAACGAATGCCTCATGTGCTAGGGGAATAGTGGGTGGGAGTGGAAGTGATTGAGAATTGATGGTGGGAAAGAAGAGGGCCACATAATTCAAGCTGCATGTACGACAGAATAGACTCCTTACCGTAGAGCCAAGTTATAGGCAGACAGACAGTTATTTTCCTTTATGTTTTGCGACTTTTTATTGAAATGTAGCATACTATAAAGTGAAGCAATCACAAGCATATAGCTGGATTAATTTTCACAAACTGAACACTCTCATGCCATCACCATCCAGATTAAGAAACGGCATTAAGAGCACTCAGAAGCACTAATCTCCTCAGGTAATTGTGCACCATGGATTTGAGTTCTTTTTGACCTTTCTAGAGATGGAATTTTTCAGTATGTATTCATTTGTACTGAACACTGTGATGTGAGATTCATCCATGTTGTGTGTAGCTGTAGTTTTTTCACTCTCAATGTGGTAAACTCAAACACTAGAATCCAATATAGCAATTTATCCATTCTGCTATCAATGGGCACTTTGGTAGTTCCCAGGTCTGGGTTATTGTGAATGGTATGACTGTAACATTTTTTTTTTTTTTTTTATAAGCATATGTATTATTTCTATTGGAATTGGAAATGTAGGAGTTCAAATGATGGGTCAACTTTAATAAATATTGTCAAACCATTTTTCAAAGTGGTTGTACACTCTCACTGATAAAGAGTTCCATTTGCTTCACTCCCTCACTAACATTTATTGTTTCCATCTGTGTTTGATTTCCTTGTTTTTAATACTAGCCATCTTCTTGGTTCTGAAGCCGTGGTTTTACACAGTGGCTTTAATTTGCATTTTCTCTATGACTAATGAGACTGAACACATGTTTTATGTTTATTGGTCATCTGGACGTCATACTTTTTGAAGTGTCAGCTTAAATCTTTCACCTATTTCCCTAAACTAACTGAAAAAAAAAAAAAAATAGAATTAACCACTAAATTTAGCAAAATTATTAGATCACAAAGTCAATATATAAAAATCTATTTAATTGCTAAATGCTAGCAACAAATAAATATAAAATAAAAATTTAGTGATATACAATAACATGAAAATTATCTTGGAACAAATCTAATTGAAAGATGTATGAGACCTCTATACCAGTGGTTCTTAACCGGTCAACAATGAATGATTGTGTCCCACAGAGGATATGTTGCAGTATCTAGGGAACATTTTTGATTGTTATGACTTGGAGGGTTGGTGCTTCTGACATCTGACATCCAATAGGAACATGCCAGGGATACTGACCTACATCCTACAAGGCACAGGACATTGCTCCCTATACCCCAGCAACAAATAATTATCTGATAAAACATGTTATTAGTACTAATGCTGAGAAACTATGCTCTACGCTGAAAGCTACATGACTTTAGAAAAATAAAAATCAATAAAATCTAAGTAAATGGAGAGGTATTCTATGTTTATGGATAAGGAGACTCAATTATTACATAGAGATCAGAAAGGTAAGAGGAAATTCTTTGGAGTGATGGATATGCTTATTATCTTGATTGTGGTAAAGATTTCATGAATGTGTATATGAATGTCACGATTAACTTGTGTACCCTTTAATGTTCAGTGTATTTTATGTCAATTATACTTCAAAAAAAGTATAATTCTGTTAGATTTTTTAAAAAATCTCAAAATGACATAGTTTACTCAATTTGAGAAAGTAGGTATCTAAAGGCATATATCTATTAAAAGAAATTGAATCTTTTAAAGAAAAAGACCTCCAGGCCTAGATAACTACACAAATGAATTTTTCTAAACAATTTGAAAAGAAATAATAAAAATCTTGTACAAACTTTTCCATCAAATATAGTATTTCCCAATTTTAAGAAGTATTACTTTATCTACCAAAATAGGACAAGGGCATCCCAAGAAAGGATTATTCCAAGTCAATCTCTTGATTATAAATGTAAAAATCCTAAATAAATTATGAGCAAATTGCACTTACATGTATGTGTGACTATTTAAGTTTAATCTAGGAATGCAAAGTTGGTTGAATTCCTGCAATGCAATCAATGGCATTTACCACATTAATATAATAAAGGAGATAATCACCATTGTAACAGATGTAGAAAAGATCACTGTGATTAAAAACTCACATAATGCAGAATGAAATTTATATAACATAAAAATTAAAGTATCTATTAAAAACCTGCAGTCAGCAGACAGCATAAAAGTGAAACAGCAGAGTCTTTATCCCTGGGAGCAGAAATGAGTCAGAATGCTAGCCACCATCAGTTCTATTCAACACTGAACTTAGGGCATTATCCAGTACAATAAGGCAAAACTGGTGTAAGTGTTACAAAAGAATAAATAAGCTGTGATTATTATAGACACTATAACATTGTATTATTTAAGTATAGATTATTATAGAATCAGAAAATTCAAAGGAATTTATGTACTGGAAAAGTACTAATATACAAAAATAAATAGGTTTCTATGTCATCAACAAAAAAAAAAACAATTTAGAATAGTGGCAAATATCAACAAATACATAGAACAAATGTACTGAAAAATGTATAAAACTTTTTTTTCTTTTAAGGGAAATAAGAAACATTGAGGGGAATTTAAGATGGTCTAAATAAACAGAAGGGTAACTCACTGTCGTGGAGTCAACTCGACTCATAGCGACCCCTCTTTGGGTTTCCGAGGTGGTATCTCTACAGAAGTAGATTGTACAACTTTCCTTCCAAGGAGTAGCTGGTGGGTTTGAACCGCCAGCCTTCTGGTTATCGGTCAAATGCTGATGGGTTTGAACCACCAATCTCATGGTTAGCAGCTAAATAAGTGCTTTAACCACTGCACCACCAGAGCTCCCATGTCGTATTAAAGGATGAGAATATTGTGGTGAAAGTTTCCATTTTCTCTAAATTAATTTATTCATTAAATGCATTATTTAATTAAAATCCATGTATTTTTAATACTATGTGTATTTTTGATACTATGATTCTAAAATGTTCATGAAAATTGAGGGTCATGGATAGCAAAGAAAAAGAACAAATGATCAAGTTAATATGGCTCTGGTCCAAAGACACACAAAAAGACCAATGGAAAAGTATATATTGTCAATAAATAAAACCACATATATCTTAGTCACTTGTTTCTTGATGAAATGACATTGTGGAAAATGATGGTCTATTTTATAAAATATGTTCAGTAAGTTGGATATCCATATAACCGAAATATAACAATTTCTATTTCTTATCATACACAAATTCAACTTCAAATGGTTTGTAGATCTATATTTGCAAGACAAAGGAATACATCTTAGAGAAAATCACACAGTAATCATTATAAGGATATCTACAATCATGACACAAAAAGCCTTTAAAAATTCAACAAATTAGATTACATTAAAATTAAGTATTCTGCTCATTATAGGACAAAAGTGAGAGAATCAAAAGACAAGTCACAATGGAAGACGTTAACAATGTATTTGACAAAGGACTCATGTATTTTTAAGATAAATGGATTTTTTTAAAAAATGAACTCATGACTTGTACTGTTATTTTATAAAATGGTATATACAAATATCCAAAAGCCTGCAAAAGGTAATTCAACTTCATGAGTCATCAGAGAAATGCAAACTGGAACCACAAAGTACAATGATAAAGATTTATAATATCGAGTACTGATAAGAATGTGGAATACTGTGAATGCCACCATATTACTGATGGATGTGCAAATAGTATAGCTACATCAGGAAACTGTTTTATACTATCTAACAAAGCGGAACATACACATACTCTTCTGATCCAGCAATCTGACCCCTAGTCGTATACCCCAAAAAGTTTTGTACTTAGGGGAACCAAGAGACTGAATACTGAAATGGTTACAGCAGTGCCACTCAAAATAGCCCCAAACTGGAAACAACCCAAAACCTCCCAAGAGAATGAATAAGGAAATCACAGTAAAGTGACAGCAACGAGAATTACTTTCTTCTACATACAACCATAGGTCCCAAGGTAGCACAAATGGTTTGTTGACTGTTCACCTAAAGGGTGGTGGCTTGAACCCTCGAATGGCACCTTGGAAGGGAAGGCTGGGGGACCTGCTTTTGTTAAGATGATAACCAAGAAAACCCTATGAAGCAGCTGGACTCCATAACACGTAGGGTTGCCATGAGTTAGAGTAACTCCACAGCAAATAAGGTGAAATGGAGTCACCTCACAAACACAACACAGCACATATAAAACAGAGAATGTTCTCAGTGATGCCATTTATATGATGCTCATAAACAGACAAAACTAACCCATGGTGATAAAAGTCAGGACAGTGGTCACCTCTGTGCGAGTATTACCGAAGAGCGCAAGGAGGGCTCTCTGAAGCCTAGGTAAATTCGCTCTCTTTGCTAATCTGTTCAATATTGTTTTGAGCAGGTGGTGACCAATGATCACTCTGCTCAAAATTTGTGCCTTACCACAATGTCTGATTTATTAATATATAAGAATAACAATAAATCAAGGGTGGCTGCCTGCACACACAAAGAACTTAAGCAAGAATAGATGAACGGAGTTCGTACTTATCAGCCGGTATCAGGGACAAGCTTGCAGACGATCCCATAGCCTGCAGTTCTTGCGATGAGGGCTGCGGAGAGGCCATGGTGATATTGGTGGTCGCTCTATTCGACAACACGAGAGGAGGTCGGAGTAGTGCCACACCGGCCTCAGACCGCAAGCAACGGCTTCTCGGGCGGCATCTTGCCTGGAGACAAGGTCTGCACAGGAGAGACCCAGTGGGGCCCACGCAGGGTTACCGCGGACGGGCCGCCACGGCCGATGGATCCCCTGCACTGGAGATTGCCACAATGTGCCGGCTACAACCCACGTTGGCCACCGACGGCCATCACCTTTACCTCACCGACACCTGGGGTGCTCCGAGCAGACAGAGTACCACACCGCAAAGGTGTGGGTTTGGAGTGAAATCACTCTCACCACTGCCCGCCTTAAATGCAGTCTCCTCCACCAGCACTGGGCGCGGTCTCGGGACGGGGAGGGCCGATGCGCCTACGCCTTAGCCACTAGGCTCTCGGACTCAGATTCTCGCTTGTGCAACGGCTCTGGTCTCGCTCTGAACAATGAACTGCGTTCTGCTGGTGCTTCTAATACTCCATGATCAGCATTTTCCCGTCTTGTCTTTCTATACCAGATTTGTTCAGTCTTTTCTGTTAGCTTGTCCACACCCTTGGTCACTTCTGTCACACCCTATCATCACATTTGTTTAAACATCCATTCACTACCATTCATATTTCTTGTTTACATTAACACACTCCTATTACAATTGTTCACTACAGTTACATGGGTGTGTTTGCTTCTTTAAAATGCATCAAGCTATACAACTATTGGTGTAGTGGTTAAGGCATTTGGCTGCTAACCACAAAGTTGACGGTTTAAACCCACCAGCTGCTCCGCTTAAGAAAGACAAGGCACTCTGCTTCTGTAAAGATTTATAGCCTTGGAAACCTGATTGGGGAGGGGGGGATCAACTTGATACCAGTATGTTTGGTTTGTTTGGTATACAACTACTATTTGGACACTTCTTTTTGCAAGTTACATTTCAATAAACCTTTTATGTAAAAATAAAGGAACAGTGATTTTTTTTTCCCTCCCATTACTCCCCCCTTTTAATCAACAGACAACTATGGAGCACCAAAAAAGGTATATGTGGTCAAGGAAAGAAGCTAGCATAAATAAAATCAGAAATGATCAAGGTAAATGTTGTGACTTCTTTAAAAATAATGAAGGCAAACATTTTCTGCAATTATCTGTGGTTTTCGAGATGTTAAAAAAAAGTCATGTTCAAAGCTGATTTTTGCTGCTGAATATTGCTCACTTTTATATAAAGTAAAAGCTTATAATTAACTGACTATGTTTTTTATTTAATAAAATTAGTATGGGAAAAATATTTTCAGTTAAATGAAAAAAAAAAATGCAGTGTATCCTCAATTTTTGGAAACTTGCCTGTGTAAATTTGGTGGATGGTACCCTAACACTTTTTCTCCTCCAATCAAATATACCCTTCTTACGTATTAAGAACACAATAAATGTTAGCTTCATTATGCTTTAGTTTGTCTTTTTGTAATATAAAATAATGCACGCATATTTTTACATATGTAAAATATAAATATTTTATATTTTACATATACAAAATATAAATATTATTTATTTCCTAATATAGTAAATGCACATTAAGGGTATATTAATATATTAACTTATCAATATAACTAAACTATCAAAGATATCCAATTACACTTGAGCATAAATAATAGCTATTCAATCTCATTAAACAGATATTTTCTGGCTTCTTCCTTTTCCTCTCAATGGAAACACTATCTGAATGAATACAGCATTAGATGAATAATTTAAATGAGAACACAGAGTACCAACAAGTAAGAGTCTGGAAAATATCCCAAGATGAGATTAAAGAAAGTAGGGAATTTGATCCCCAAGCATTTCCTCAACCTTCCATTAATACAACCTTTCTTTTATTCACCATTTTACTCAATGATACCTTGATGTACAATTGTATAAAATATCATATTTAAATAACTAAAAATTTAGCACTAAAACATCAACTAAAAAACAAAAACAAATCTATAAAGGGTTGATGAGAAATTACTGTAGGCAAGAAAAAGAAATGAAAAAATATTCTAAGTATCATTATCACCTCTGAACACCCACATTATAAATGGTATACTTCTGTTTTAGAACATATCACACTATTTTCTAAGATTATACACCTGACTCACCTTCGAGATTGTAAAATTCTTGAATACAGCACTGTAACAACTCATTTATCTTATCCCTCATGTCTACCAAAGAAAAGAATACATAGAAACAGGTTCACAATGCTTATGAATTGCAAATGCAATTTTAATTGTCACCACTGAAAACTTAAAATATATTAATTATCCCATTCTCCAAAGCATATATAAATAAAATACAACAAGATTATGAGAAATAATGGTAAAATTTAGGTTCAATCAAAAGAAATACTCATCTTCTCTGAAAAGAAAAATACTTTGAACAATTTTATTTAACACAGGTATCTATAATGGAAACTAACAAATTCCTTGTGTGGTTTTTCAGTGAATCTATACTTTAATATAACCCTCTCTTTAGAAGCCCCTGTAATATAAAACAGCTGAGCGAAAATGCCACTTTTGTTTTGGAAATTTGAATGTAAAATATAATCTAATAGAAAGAATATTAGGCAGTTTTTTAGATGCTTTTACTCATGGAATGAAGATGTTAATCTGATCTTAATTTAAAAAAAAATTATTGAGCACCTACTTCATTATAGCATGTATTGAAAATTCCATACCTATCACTTCCGGGTAAAGGGTGGCTTATTCAATAACTGATTTTTGTATACCTGGCTCTGGTGGCATAGTGCCTAAAGCATCTGACTGCTAACCAGAAGTCTGGTGGTTCATACCCACCAGCCATTCCTTGGAAGGAAGGCTGGGAAATCTACTTCTGTAGTGATACCACCTCGGAAACTCAAGGAGGGGTCGTTATGAGTCAGATCTGACTCAATAGCAGTTTTTTTTGGGGGGGGGGCAATCTACCAAAGACAAATTAAACCAGTATGTATTACCATTTATAAAAGATACATTAAAAATCTAAAGGTAGTGGAATTCCACTTCCAAAATGACAGTATGAGATCTGTGGACCTGTTGCCCAGTGAAACAACCAAAATGGTGAATATTATTACAAACAACCAAAACAACAACCCACCACCACCACCATTTAAAGCCTCTGGGTATTATCCAAAGGGCATACAGCATTTCCTCCCCACTCCCTGACAGCACAGCAAGAAGAGAGCTTTACCCTAGATGGCTGGGCCAAGAGGGGGCTCACTCCCCTTCACCTCCTAGCCAAGGAACACATTATCTCACTGGGAGGGAAAGGCAACAGCAATTCTTCTACCTTCCAGCTCCAAGCTGTAGAGCCTAAACTCCTGGTGAGTGTGGACAAGAGGCCAGGGACTCCTTTATTTTACTCAGTGACAAAATCGTTTTGATTTTACTGGAATCTAAATTTCTGGGTTTGTGGAATTGGGATAACTCACTGAGGCCATGTGGACCTAGGTGTTATTTTGAATCTTGAAGTAACTCGTTTCCTGGCATTATGTTCAGTTCAAACAATAACCTAGTAAGCAGCTTAGGGGAGACTGGCTTTAGATTTTGGGTTCCTCTGGAAAACTATCCATGTGTAGGCAGTCTTGAGAAGTAGGAACTCCAGGGTCTGACCGGAGGCTGTTTTAGAACGTACAGCATGTCCCTGTGACTGCTTCTATAACCTGCCCTGTGCTTTGAGCCTATCTTTTTAGAAATAAATATAACCCACTTTCACTGTCCCCTCTTCAGAGGGACTTCCTATACATTTGCATCGGTACTGCTTGATTCTAATCATTATCTACTCAGAATGGATACATTCTGTCATATTAATTTTTGGTGTTTCTCTAAACAATTTAGGTTTTTGACACCAGTGACCATTTATAGGATGGTGGCTCTACCCTAGGTGCAGCTGAATAAGAGTCCTGGGACCTAAAATGCCCTTATTCCAGCTTGCTGGTAGCGAGAGGCTCCGTACCAGGAGAGACAAGCCCAGAAGACCAAAGACTACCACCCCATCCAGTGCCCTGTTCCTAAAGCAGAAATGTCACTTATACACAGCTCCAGACCATGACTCAAAAGATTTTTGTCCATGGGATAAATGGTCCATAACAACATACGCTATCTAAAGAGAACCTCTGAAGGTCTCCCTAGAGACACTGACTTTATTTGAAATGGGACAGGAGCTCTGGTGGCATAGCGCCTAAGACATTTGACTACTAACCAGAAGGCTGGAGGTTCAAACTCACCAGCCACTCCTCTGAAGGAAGATTGGGCAATCTACGTCTGTCAATACACCACCTCAGAAACCCAAGGAGGGGTCGCTATGAGTTGGAATCGACTGATTCCACAGCAGTGAGTTTGGATGGGTTTTGGTTGGAGTCCCTGGAGAGTGCAAACATTTAATGTGCTTAGCTGTTAACCAAAAGGCCTAGCAATTTCCTTCTGAAAAATCAATCAGCCACTAAAAACCCTATGAAGCCCAGACTCTGACAAACGTGAGGTTGCCATGAATTGGAACTGACTTGATGGCAACTTTCTTTTTTGGGGGGGGAAAAAAAATGAAACAGAATGCAGGAAAATTCAAGCCTGAAGAGCTTTCTTGAAAACAATGGAGATTTTGGTGGTAGGTAATTAAGAGGAGCTAGGCAGCTATATAAGGAGCTCTGGTGGTGCAGTGCCTAAGGTATGTGACTGCTAACCAGAAGGTTGGAGGTTCAAAACCACCAGCTGCTCCATGGGAGGAAGATGGGGCAATCTACCATGAAGATTTACCACCTTGGAATCCCAATGGGGGTCGCTATGAGTAGGAATCGATTCAAAGAAAGTGAGTTGTTTTGTGGTTTTTTTGTTTTTGTTTTTGTTTTTGTAGTTGTATCCAGGAGTTCTGGTAACGTAGTGAGTAAGGCACTTGACTGCTAACCAGAAGGCTGGCGGTTCCAACCCACCAGCCACTCCTTGGAAGAAAGATGGGGCAATCTACTTCTGTAGTGATACCGCCTCAGAAACCCAAGGAGGGGTCCCTATGAGTTGGGTCCGACTCGACAGCACATAACAACAACAACAACAGTACTAGTAAGGAGCTCTGATGGCACAGTGCCTAAGGCATTTGACTGCTAACCAGAAGGATGGCCAGCCACTCCTCGGAAGGAAGGTTGGGCAATCTACTTCCGTGGTGATACTGCCTCGGAAACCCAAGGAGAGGTCACTGTGAGTAGGGGCCGACTCGACAGCATATACCAACAACAACATCATGAGCAAATCCAGCTATATCATAGGTAAGGTAGTTCACCAGAGAGAACCACAGAAACCGACAACCAAGAACATCCCTCCTCACATTAGAACAACTTTCAAAGACTTGCCACAAAACAAATCAGAGGAAGGGTTAGAAATTAACTGAATCAGACTGTGGAGCAATTTGTGCCCTAGGGAATTGTTACAAACAATAAAAAATCAGACAGCCATTAATGGAGCCAAAGGGCTGGATGTACTACCAAAGGAAGCTAACAATTTAAGAAAAATCAGGAAAAGACACAAAGAGAATCAGGGTGACAGTGAAGGCTGTCTTCTGAGGAGCAATGTTAGAGGCTTCACACTGCAAGGAAAACAGACTTCACTAAATTAATTGCCCAACCCTCCTTCTGAGGAGTGGCTGGTTGGTTTGAACTGCCAGCCTTCTGGTTAGCAGTCAAATGCCTTAGGCACTATGCTACCAGAGCTCCTATAAATTAATCCAGCTCAGTCTCTAAAGGAGCTCTACTCCTTACAGTGCCTAAGGCATCTGACTGCTAATCAGAAGGTTGACATTTCAAACCCACCAGCTGCTCTGCAGAAGGAAGACAGGACAACCTACTTGTGTAAAGACTGATTGCCTTAGAAACCTAATGGGGGGTCGCTATGAAAAAGCATAAGCAAACAAAAAGAACAAGCCCTAAAGAAGTGATAACAACATCCGAATATGCTACAATGTGTAACTTAGTATGTTTAATTAAAAAAAAAAAAAAGACAGAGAGAGAAGCAGGTAACAATAAAGGGTAACTCATAAACAGAAGAGGGGAAAAAAAAAAAAAAGAAAGAAAGAAACTGCCTATGAAAAGAAGTGGCCTATGAGCAGGACTGGATGTCAGACTGAATAGACAAAGATCTCAAAAAAGTCACTATAAAAATATTCAAAGCTCTAATCGAAACTATAGGAGCTCTGGTAGCATAGTGCCTAAGGCACTTGACTGCAAACCAGAAGGCTGGCGGTTCAAACCCACCAGCCACTCCTCGGAAGGAAGGTTGGGCAATCCTACTTCCGTAGTGATACTGCCTCGGAAACCCAAGGAGGGGTCTGGAAACCCAAGGAGGGGCCGCTATGAGTTGGGGCGACTCAAGGGCAAATAACAACAACAACAACAACAACAATCGAAACTATGCTTTAAAAAATTAAGAAAAACATGGCCTAAGACTGCAGGAGTGAGGAAAAATGGAAGTGATTATTATGGGTATGGGATTTCTTTTTGGGGTGACAAAAATATTCTAAACTCAACTGTGGCAATGTTTGCACAACTTTGTGAATGTAAAAACCACTGTATACTAAAAATAAATCAACTTACAAAATGTAAACATGAAAGATTAAAAGCACAAAAAACATGAGAGGATTTTGGAGGGTAATTTAATAACACCGGGGTAGGGACTATTTCTTCAGGTAGTCAGGAAACACAAACCTATTTAAAAAAAAAAAAAAAAACCTTAAATTTTCTGTTTAGCTAATAATCTCTTAAAAAAAAGAAAAGTCAAAACATAATGGATAAACTGAGAAAATATCCCAAACTGCTCTATTACTATATTTTTTTTCTTTTTGATTGTGATTTGGGTCAAAGTTTACAGAGCAAATTCACTTTCCATACAGCAGTTCACACATACTTTGTCTCATGGCACTGACTACCACTTACCCCAATGCAAAAGCTCCCCTCCCACTTCCTCCCCATAGTTACCTCTTCCCTGTGTCCATCCCTCCCAGGCATTCAGGTCCCCTGAGCTGTCTCCTTGTGCATACACAACCCTTCTATTCTCCCATGACTGTTCTCTCCAAGGAGTGTATCTACGGAATGTAAATGTTCACCTCATGTGCCTGTCATTTGTTTAGCTGGAAGCCACAGGTGTGGGTTCAATTCCAGACCTGAAGGGCAGCTAGGGGCCATAGTCTTAATGGATCTATCAGGCTCTATCAGACCAGCAAATCTGGTCCCTTCTTTTTTTTTTCCCAAATGACTTTGAGTTTTGTTACACACTGTTCTCCCACTCTATCCAGGATCTCCTACATAGATCCCCTTCCAAGTGGTTGACAGTGGTAGCCGGGCACCATCTAGTTCTGGTCTCATAGTCGTATAACCTGCAGATCGCATGGTGTACCAGTCACTAGTACTAATTGTTTCCATGAATCTTTGGTTTTCTTCATTCTTCTTTGCTCTGGGCAAGGAGAAGACCCATCGCTGCATCTAGATAGCTGCTTGCAAGCTTTTAAGATCCTAGTCGCTACTCACCAAAGTAGGATGTGGAATAACGATTTGTGTAGGATGTTATGCCAACTGAATCTATCACTATATCTTTTAATCATGTATTTGTGCCCATTCCAAAGACAGGTCATCCAACAAAATGTGGAAATTAGCGAATAATATCACTAAGATCACAAGCAAAGTTTCGCAGAAGATAATTTTAAAATGTTTACAACATTTTATCAACAGGGAACTGCCAGAAATTCAAGCCAGATTCAGAAAAGGATGAGGAGTAAGGGATGTCATTGCTGATGTCCAATGCATCTTGGATGAAAGCAGAGAATACAAAATAGATGTCTGTGTTTTACTGACTATGTAAAGGCATTCAACTGTGCAGATCATAACAAATTATGGATAATATTGAAAAGAATGAGAATTCCAGAACACTTAATTATGCTCATGTGGAACCTGCATATAGACCAAGAGGTCACTGTTTGATCAGAACAAGGGGATTCTGCATAGTTTAAATCAGGAAAGTTGTGCATCAGGGTTGTACCGTTTCACCAGACTTATTCAATCAGCATGCTGAGAAAATAATCCAAGAAGCTGGACTTTATGAAGAACAACACATTAGGATTGGAGGAAATTCTTTTAACAAGCTGTGATATGTAGATGATACAACCTTGCTTGCTGAAAGCAAAGAGGGCTTGAAGTACTTTCTAATGAAGATCAAAGACTACACACAGCCTTCAGCACAGATTATCCCTCAACATTAAGAAAACAAAAATTCTCACAACTGGACCAATAAACAACATTGTGAAAAATAGAGAAAAGATTGATGTTGTCAAGAATTCCATTTTACTTAGATCCACAATCAATGCCCAAGGAAGCAGCAGTAAAGAAATTAAATGACATAATGCATTCAGCAAATCTGCTGCAAAAGACATCACTTTAAGGACTCAGGCGCATATGACCTAAGCCATGGTATTGTCAATCACCTCATATGTATGCAAAAGCTAGACAATGAATCAGGAAGACCAAAGAAGAACTGATATCTTTGAATTATGGTGTTGGTGAAGAGTATAGTCAGAATGCTCCTTAAAAGCAAAGATAGCTAGACTGTGTCTCACGTACTTGGAACATGTTATCAGGAGGGATCAGTCCTTACAAGAGGACATCATGCTTGGTAAAGTAGAGGGTCAGTGAAAAAGAGAAAGACCCTCAGTGAGACGGACTCACACTGTGGCTACAAAACCAGGCTCAAACACAGCAGTAATTCTGAGGATGGCAAAGGACTAGGCAGGGTGTTTCATTCTGTTGTGCATGGGGTTACTATGAATCAGTTTGGGTATGTTGTGTGTTTCTTAGAATTTGCCCATTTCATCTATGTTATCCAGTTTGTTGCCTTATAGTTCATAATATTCTGTCATAATTCTCTTTATTTCTATTGGGTTAGTTGCAATGTCCCTTCTTTCATTTTTCATTTTGGCATCTTTTCTCTTTCTTATCAGTCTAGCTAAAGGTGTGTCAATTTTACTGTTCTTTTTAAAGAATCAACTTCTGGTTTTATTGGTTCTGTCTTTTGTTTTTCTGGTTTTGATTTTATTTATGTGCTGATCTTTGTTATCTCCTTTCCTCTTTTACCCTAAGTTCTTAAAAGACATTCTTCTATTCACTGCTTTCTTCTTTAACTCATGCCTCATTCTGTACACACTGTTCTGCTATTTTCTGACATGAGTTTTCAATGGCTGATCTTTTGGAACCACATCATCAGGCCTTTTTCCAAGGTGCCTGTCAGTGGACTCAAATTTCCAACTTGTTTGAACATGTTATCAGGAGGGATCAGTTCTAGTCAGTCTTGGTCAGTTCAGCCTGTCAACAGTTCACACCACCCCGACTCCATACATATATCATAATAAATTAAATGACGTGCTGCGTTCAGAAAATCTGCTGAATATATATCGCTGATGTTGTATGCCATGGAGCTGATCCAACTCACAGTGACACTATGTGACAGAGCATAACTGCCCTACAGGGCTTCCTAGGCTATAATCTTTACAGGAGCAGACTACCAGGCCTTTTTTCTCCTCTGGACCCTCCAGTGGGTTTGAAATGATGACCATTCAGTTAGCAGCCAAGCCCTTAACCACTGTGCCACTAAGGCTCCTAATATATTTGTGTATAACTGAAATTCAAAATTTTCACCACAACGTATGTGATGTGACTTTCTTTACATTAATACTGCCTAGTACAGAATGATCTTTTTTGATATAAACATACAGATTTTTGTGCTCAAAGAAATTATCTCAGTGTCTCTGCTCTTTCACATGTATACATACATACATACACATACATATTAACATATACATAAACACTCATTTTATATATATATATATATATATATATATATTTGTTGTTGTCGTTGTTATGTGCCGTCGAGTCGGCCCCGACTCATAGCGACCCCTCCTTGGGTTTCCAAGGCAGTATCACTACGGAAGTAGGATTGCCCAACCTTCCTTCCGAGGAGTGGCTGGTGGGTTTGAACCGCCAGCCGTCTGGTTAGCAGGCAAGTGTCTTAGCCACTATGCTACCAGAGCTCCCATACGCCGTAGTGGCTAAGGCATTCAACTGCTAACCAGAAGGCTGGTGGTTCAAACCCATCAGTTGCTCCACAGAAGGAAGACTGAACAATCTATTTCTGTAGAGATACTGCCTCAGAAACCCAAGGTGGGGTCACTGAGTTGAATTGACTTCAGAGTAGGAAGTTTGGTTTTTTATATATAAAATATTCATTCTGTCTCTTTCTGTACTCAATTTAACCTCTTCATCTTGTTCAAGAAAATGTTTTGAGCTTCTGTGCCAGTTTACCAACTTTTTGCCACTTTCTTATGTTAAGGTTCTTTCTACCACCTATCTCAGGTCCCATCAAGTCTGACTTCCCAGGAACCACTGCTCTAATGAAGGAGCCCCAATCCCATCTGTGTCTTCAACATTTCTTTATTTACTGTTTCTCTCCATCAATATACCAACACGATCAAGGCTTTTCAACCTTAAAAAAACAAACAAACAAAAAAAAAAAAACTGCAATCAAGTCAATTCCAACTCATAGTGACCCTAATGAACAGAGTAGAAATGTCTAATGGAGTTTCCAAGGCTGTAAATCTTTACAGAAGCAGACTGTCACATCTTTCTCCCACAGAGCAGCAAGTGGGTTTAACCGCTAACCTCCTGGTTGACACCTGAGTGCATTAACCATCACACCACCAGAACAAATCAAAAGGCAAAGCATAAAACCCTGCTTTAATCTCAGAGTCATTTTCCTTTCTGGCTACTAAAGTCACTCATATGCCTACTCATAACTTTTCCCTTTTCTCCAAAGTTATATTCCCAGGGAGCTCCATGCATATGCAGTACGCACAACCTGCAATGTTGTTCTCTTGGTAGAATGGAAGTGCAATGAAGGCCGAACTCCCGGTACTCTCATCTAACATAATATCTCCAGTGTCTAGAACAATGCATGGCCCACTGTAAAACTTCAATTATTATTTGTAAAGTATATGATTTCTCTTGAAGTGATTTCAGTTTAACAGATATTGCCTGAAATTATTTTTGTCCTACTTCACTAACACACAGAGGGGCTTGTTTTCTGAATTGCCACACTGGGTCCTTTTTTTGAACTGTCAAATCTTTGCTATGGCTAGTTATTGATCTCTGTCTTTTCATCCTACGAGGGTGAGCACAGTAGATACTGGATCAGTGTTTGATATTGAGATGATATCTGTCGGAAACACTCCTGGAGTTTGTGCACATTTTGCAACTTCAGATAAAGGGATTAGGAGAAGGTGCATGTTTACCTTAGTTGATGCTTGCCACAGTTGAGGTTTGGCACTTTTGAGGAATGGGGACTGATTCTTGAACAAAAAAATGTCTTACCCATATTTTAGTGAAACAAGTTAAACTAAGGCTGGGCCTCCCTTTCAGCTAGCAGCACAACTTATGTTTGGACCAAGGACATAAGGCAACACATAGCAAGTATGAACTGGAAACATTTTCTGCAGTGAGATCCTGCTGTTGTGGAGGAAAATATCCTGGTGAACATTCCCAGAAAGCAGAACATTCCCAGTATTGAGATTTGCTCCCCTTGACTGCTCCACCCTTGCCTCAGGCCACTACCATTCAGAGCTGGTTCTGTCCAGGGTCAATCCACACTCCCTTCCAGTAAAATCCCACAGAGTTTTCCTTCCAGTCTTATGTTGTTCATCTTTTCCTCAATCTAGTCTCACCTTCCTTATAGCCTATAGAAAGTCCTGGCATCTGGATGACTTTCTCCCTGACTTCCCCTGATTGATAATGATATATAATCATGGAATGAAGCCAATGTCATTTTAATGGTAATTTGGAAGCAAGGAAAGGAGTTAAATGTGCTTACTTAAACCAAAGGTTCCGTTTTTGTGATTTGGTGTCTGGAGTCCATTTCAACTCACAGAGACCTCATGGGACTGAGTAAAACTGCTCCGTAGGGTTTTCTCGGTTGTGATCAATAAGGAAGCAAATCGTCACAGTCTATTTCTCACAGAACTGCTGGGTGGGTTTGAACCATCAACTTTTCAGTTAGCAGTTGAGTGTCTAATCAGTCACAGTGTTGTTTATATCCTACTGATTCTTAATTATTTTACAATGATCTTTAATCAATTTTGAAAATGGAACTAAAGTATTTCTCAGTCTACTATATTTTTAGGAGTTCTACTAGTGTGGTGTCTAAAGCACGTGACTGCTAACCAGAGGGCTGGTGGTTCAAACCCAGTAGCCACTCTTTGGAAGGAAGGCTGAACAATCTACTTCCATAGTGATGCCATGTCAGAAACCCAAGGAGGAGTCGCTATGAGTCGGGTTTGATTCGATGGCAAATAACAACAACAACTATATTTTTCACAGTGTTTAATCACTACTAGAAGTTCGAAAGGTGATTTTATATTTGAAATCGATTTTCTTCCTTTTCCTTGTCCCAAATTTAGGGGTGAGTCTCTGAATGACAACTGTTCAGAATGGTCCGTGATGGCCTTAGAATGTTGCTTATTAAAATGATAGGAGCCAATGTGCAATACACCATATGCATTATTTCCTTTCTCAAACCGTAGTACAGTCCCCTTCTTAATTTTTATGATAAAGTAAGGTTATTGCTGTTGTTAAAGGAGTTCTGGTGGCACAGTGGTTAAACATTCAGCTGCTAACCACAAGGTTGGAAGTATAAATCCACCATCTACTCCATGGCAGTAAGATAAATGTGGCAGTCCGCTTCTGCAAAGATTATAGCCTTGGAAACCCTATGGGGCAGTTCTCCTTTGTCCTATAAGGTTGCTGTGTTGGAACTGACTTGACAGCAATGAGTTTGGTTTGGTTTGGTTTATTCCTGTTGTTATGTGCTGTGGAGTCCATTAAAACTCATAGTGATCCTACAGGACAGAATAGAACTGCCCCATAGAGTTTCCTAGGCTGCAATCTTTATGGGTAATCATTAGGTCTTTTCTTCCACAAAGCCTGTGGTGGGTTCGAATCATAGACCTTTCGATTAACAACTGAGCACTTAGCTATTGTGCCACCAACCAAAATGTAACTCACTGCCATTGAGTCAATTCTAACTCACAGTGACGCCCTTTTGGGTTTCCAAGGTGGTAAAACTTTACAGAAGTATATTGCTCAATCTTCCTTCCGTCGAGTGGCTAGTGGGTTTGAACTGCCAACCTTCTGGTTAACAGTCAAATGCCTCAGGCACTACACCACCAGAGCACGCTCTTGTTCGTTCACTCTCTCACACTCTCTCTCTCTCTCCCTCTCTTTCTCCACACACGAGTGTGTGTGTGTGTGTGTGTGTGTATGTGTATAATATATGTATGTGTACATATGTGTATTAGGAACTCTGTTAGCATAGTGCCTAAGGTACTTGACTGCTAACCAGAAAGGCTGGTGGTTCAAACCCACCAGCCACTCCTTGGAAGGAAGGTTGGGCAATCCTACTTCTTTAGTGATACCGCCTCGGAAACCCAAGGAGGGGTCGCTATGAGTCGGGGCCGACTCGACGGCACATAACAATAACAACATATATGTGTATTACATAAATTAGTTAACAAAAAAGTATTTATGTAAATATTAGACAATTATGTTAAATATTTAATGGTCTTACATGGTAGTGGTCACTGACCATGCACACATAAAGACCACCATTTCAGGTCATAAGGATGCCTCTCAATGCCCCACATAAAGGAAGAGTAAAAGGAGTTCTGGTGGTGTAGTGGATAAGGCATTTGGCTGCTAACCAGAAGGTCAGCGATTCAAACTCACCAGCTGCTCCACAGAAGGAAAATGGAGTGATCTACTTCCATAAAGAATTACAGCCTCGGAAACCCAATGGGGGTTGCTATGAGTCAGAATCGACTCCACGGCAGTGAGTTTGGTTTTCGGTTTTGAAAGTAGTTTAATGTCCAGGATGGTATGCTACTCTATTGCTCATCACACATATGGGACTGAAATGAGCTGGTTGTTGGGATTGCCTATTATGTGTAATTACTTGCAAATCTATAATTCAATCTAGTCTCCACATTAATTCTCATATATTGAACTACAGACTAATAAACAAGATTTGATGTTATTAAATACCATGGATTGCCAGAAGAACAAACAAATCTGTCTTGGAAAAAGTACAGGCAGAATGCTCCTTAGAAGTAAGGATGGTGAGACTATCTCACATACTTCAGACTTGCTTTTAGGAGGGATCAGTTTCTAGAGAAGGACATGATGCTTGGTAAAGTAAAGGATCAGCAAAAAAGAAGATCCTCCATGAGATGGAATAACATAGTGGCTGCCAATGATGGGCTCAAACAGCAACAATTGTGAGGATAGGGCAGGACTGAGCACTGTTTTGTTCGGTTACACACAGGGTCGCTATGAGTCAGAACAGATTCCATGCCACCTAACAATAACAACAGTCCATTTATCTAAGAAATGAATAACATATTGATAAAATCAGTTTCCTCCCTAAGTATAAAACCCAAATAGCGAGACTGGAAATATCCAGTTACGGACTGCAAGGGTATCTTTGCCCATGTATGATTTACTATCACCAGTAAGTGGCTTAGGTAAGAAGGAATATCGGATTTCCTAAGTACTTTAAGATATGCTTTCAAAAGCAAAGAAAAAGCCAAAGTGTCAATTCCATTAAAATAATTACAACTCAAGTATATCCTTACTTTTACCTACAGGCTTAAGTTACAAGTATTTTTTCATATCTTTAATACTTTCAAATTTTTATACTCTGTTAGGTAAATTGACATTTCATTATATATGCTATTTGTGGAATAAAATAACAGTGTAATTTTTAAATCAATATATATAGTACATAGAGCAATGTCTAAGAGGCCCTGAGTTATTGCAAATGTATGAGCTATTTCCATAGAGGAAAAAGATGGAAAGCTCTTTCCCATTTGCATTTATAAAGGCTGCGTGACTTCTTTAAATATATACACTGATGCCAACAGAGCCATCAGAAATCAATAAATCACATTCTCATGTGCTGCAAAATGTCTGACACATACATTCATTTTCCTAGTCCAAAATTCTCTGCAAAAGGGACTGTGTAAATGTTCCATTTTAGTTTAATGACATTCTCCACAGTTAAAATTATGCGCATTATTGCCAGTGAGTGCAAAATCCTGAAGAGCACAAAGTGGGATGGGGTTTTTTTAAAGAGTCTGCGTAGTCCATATCCTTCAGTGGCTAGTCAGTTAACAGACCACAGACACACAGATATGAATGTATAACAAATGGGAAGATTAGTAAGAGTGGACTGAAATGCCGCAATTACCAGTGGACAAAAAACAATAAGCATAATTCATTGAGAAGCAGTTGGGGAATATTATTGTAAGTATTCGGAGAGATGGCCTGATAGCCCAGATGCCACGCGCAGAGACAGAGATGAGCATCACCAAAGAATCACACAGATGACAGAAGTACAACAACCTATTCATCACTAAGGTTCCATTTGAAAGTATAATAAAAACTTAAATATGACTCCACTTTAGCTGACATTTATACCACCAGCTGCCATATATTTTAAAAAGGTCACAAAATTGTTCTATGTAGACACAGTTTATAAAGTACAAATTCTAAATAAAGGAGCGATCGGCTACGTTTAATCCAGGAGGTTCTAAAAATTCCCCAAGCACATCTTGCAGAGAGCAAGACACAAAGCATGTCTGGCTACAAACCCAAGCACTGAATTAAGCTAATACTCCTATGTGAACTGAATGAAGGACTACCTATCATTGTGGCCATACGCTAGCACTGACCAGTGCTTCCGTGACCCCTTGGATTCTTTGTCTTTGTTCTCTGAACCAAAATACTGTGGTCAAGGAGATGACTTTTGACCCATATATTTACCTAAACCTGATCACATCCGAAGTGTGGTATTCTGAGACTCTATTAACACTTCATTCATTAACAAACCGTTTTCTCTTTAAACTCACATTTTCCTCTATATGAAACCTCCCCTCCTTCCATCCCCTTTGACCTTACTTTCTTCCCTTCTCCAGCCTGGACCCATAATCAACCACTCCAACAAGCATCTCCCAAGTCCTCAAAAATCTCTCAATTTCTTTATTTTGAACCTTTCTAATCCTTCAACCAATGCACAGTCCAACATCTCGCACACCTGATACCAAGCTAGATGCTCAAATATTTAGCATTGCTGGGGTGAAAAAGATATAATAGATTAACTGTGTCCACTGTCATCTAACCTCATATAGGCCCTCCACGCTACTCAGCAACTACTTTTTGTTCTCAAGTGGAATCCCTATCATAGTCCATAAAGCTGCATTCCAAAGCCTTTTCATCCTCCTGAAACCCCCATCCTCTCATTTCTGAGCAGACAATACATTACCCAGTTCAAAACCCTACACTTTCTACTTTGCTTTTTGCATTTAGTTATTTCTTCACCCCTTCTTTCCTGCTTCCCCCCAGTCTCAGAAATCAGTATATTTTTTTCTTAAGTCACTCTAATACAGTTTGTCCTTTCCCATCTATTCTAAAACTTTGGGCAACAAATCATATCCTCTCTCTTCTATATTCAATTTTCCCCCATCAACTCTCCTCTTATTTTCAGGTCAAAAAAATGCTTAAGCTTACTTTAGCTTAAAAAAAAGAAAACGAAAAAAAAATCAATCCTTTGCTATTCTCACATGCACAATAAACATAGCTGTCTAAAGGTTTTATTCAATATCTCCTTCCCTAAACTCAGTTACCAGCTAACTCCTGATGATTTTATTCCCAAAACGTCTCATAATTTAGGCCTTTTCGTTCCATTCTATACTGGCTTCCACTAAATTTACTGTGTTGATCAGACCTGCTGTAGCAGCATTATAAATGATTGCCCAGCCTATACTATATATTCATTTATTCACCCAGGAAACATTCACTGAGCAACTATGTGCCAGCCACAATGAGTAGGTGAAACAAAGCCACTGTCCTGGAGCTTTTATTCTCATGATGAAGACAAATACAAAAACAAATTATTTACAGACCAAAAGTAGTGGAAAAGAGATAAGAAAAATGGGACAGAGCATGACCAGAGGAAGATACTTTAGACAGGAGGGGAATGGAGAAAAGCTCCTCGGAGAGATAACATTGAGACCTGGTGGAAGGAATGAGTCTGTTTTCGTTCTCTAGTGCCGAGCAACAGAAACACCACTAAGGCTTTAACATGTAAACATGGGTTTATTCTCTTACAGTTTAGGAGGCTAGAAGTCCAAGTTCAAAGTGTCAACTCTAGGGGCTAGGAGAAGGCCCCTCGGCCTTGGGCTTTAGCTCTGCCTCTCGCTCCCAGACCACTGAAGCCAGGGGCTTCTCTTAATTCACGCAGCTACTAGCTGCTGAAGCTGACAAAGCCAAGGTCAACAAGTGGCACAGTCCCAAGATTATTAAGCAACACAGCAAGCCACCAGTTCAAGTCCAGAAACAGTCTCAAGATTGGCAGGCAACAAGACAGGCTGCTCAATGAAGATGTGGCTACATTCAGGCTACATGCCAAAAAGCTCAGATACCTTTTTCAAATCGTCTCCTAATATACCAGAAGCAGATCACATCCCAAAGGCAGCTAGCTACTCAGCTGCTTAAAGCTATTTCACTATGAAGTTGATTAGCAGTCTCATCACGGGAAATTACTACATCCAGCCACTCAAAACCAGGTCCAGTAACTTGACACATAGCCTAACTACCACACCAAAAGTTTTTCTTTATTGTAAGAAACGTTGTAACATATGCAAAAGGCTTAGCATTTTAAGTAATCAATACTGTTACTGACTCATATTGTTTCCTATACTTGGAATGCCCGTCACACTTCTTTATCTGGTGAACTCTCTGCATCTTTCAAGATTCAATTCCAACTCCACCTTTTCTTTGAAGACTTCTCTCTTACAGATAGAATTTACCTCCTCAAAGTTCCCATACTCACTGCCATCAAGTCAATTTGACTGATAGCAACCCCTATCAAGTTTCCAAGGCTGTAAATGTTTACAGAAGGAGACTACCTCATCTTTCTTCCATGGAGTAGCTGGTGGGTTCAAACCACTGACCTTCTGGTTAGCTACCAAATGCGTTAACCACTGTACTATAGAGCTCCATAAGTTCCCACAGCATTATGCATATACTACACAATCATGGCATAGTAACTATAGGTTTTTACATCTCTCTCCCATTTAGGAACATTATCTCCTTCAGGGTAAGTACTAAGACTCATTCTTTTTTTATTTTCAATGCTTAGCAAAATCTGGCATAGAAAAACAAACCAAACACACTGCCATCAAGCCAGTTCCAACTTATAGCGATCCCCTTTGGGTTTCTGAGGTGGTAAATCTTTACGGAAGTAGATTGCCCAATCTTCTTTGTACAGAGTGGTTCATGGGTTTGAACCACCAGCCTTCTGGTTAGCAGTCAATGGGTGTTAAATAAATGTCAGTTGAACAGATGGATGAACTATATATTCTGATTTCCCATTTGTTATGGATTGAATTGTGACCCCAAAAAATGACTAAGCACCAAGACAAGGAAGCACAAATAGAGAAGGACTGTTGCCATCTAGAGATCACCAATGAAGAGAAGCTGAAAGAGTGGACAGAAAGATGAATTCAGACTTCTAGCCTTTTAAACTGTGAGAGAATAAATTTCTGTTCATTAAAGCCACTCACTTGTGGTATTTCTGTTATAGCTATACTAGGTACGTAAGTGAAGACACCATTCCTTTATTCAACACACTAGAATTTGCCTATATCAGTATCATTCAACTTTCTCAATAGGTCTGTCAGTCAGGAGTCCTAGCAGGGACCGATGGCTTACTCAAGTTAGGATAATTTGAAAAGAGTGGGATTAAAGTGACTTCTTTTTTTTTTTTTTTTTTAAATAAAAGTATGGTCAGAGTGCAGCAAAATCACAGAGAATGGCACCGTAAAAAATGGAATAATAATGGAGGGAAGGGTGTTTGCCCTGAAGGGTGAAGGAGGACAGGCTTACTAGAATGCAGACAGAGAGGGCCCAAAGAGAAGGATATTCTGACAGGCGCCAGTCAGTGGATACAGCCTGTGCTGATCACACAGGGCAGGAGGAACTCATACCCTCTTTCTTCCCTCCAAACCCTGCTGGGACTCTAGTTTAGCTGAACCCAATCAAGGAATCGGAGGGTCTTACCTTTCCCTCCTGAACAATCCAGGTTTATGCTTAGAGCAAGGAGTCAGGGGGACATTGATGGCGCAGAGCAGAATTACAGAGCCCAGTGGGGTGAGGCATTCTGTGGAGGGCAGGCCTCACGGGGAGTTTCAGAGTCTGAGCATGGTGAGAGAGGCATCACACAGTGGAGCGGTCTGGTGTGCAATGCCAAAGCTCAAGCAGGAATGGAGTCTGTCTAAGCAAGGGGCATGGGGCTGGACTGTCACTAAGAGTCAGAGCTTGAGTGAAGTGAGGAGCCCATTCACATGGGGGAAGGATGGCAGACAAAACAGAAGAATGACAACCTAAAAGGCGCTGACCAAACATTTACATAAGTTAAGTATGACAGAAGCTGGGTTTCTTACTGTCAGAGAAATGAAACACAAGAATGATAAGGAAGAAAACTAGAGTGAACCCTAGAATATTGGATTAAGAGTGGAGGTATCAGCGTGAATTGATAGTTTAAAATGTATTAGGCAATAGCGGGGCAAGATGGCGGATTAGGCAGAAGGATTGCACAGACCCTCTTCAACAAAGAAAAGGGAAACCAATTAACACAGACACAGAAGATAATCTTGGACCCCTGAGCCTTGAAG
>NW_006921728.1:2450224-2530547 GCF_000298275.1 Orycteropus afer afer | reverse complement strand
AAAAAAAATAGGGAAGGAAAAAAAAAAAAAAAAAAAAAAAGCTACTAAAATGTATTAGGCAGATACAGAAATGAACAGAGATACACATTTCATTGCATTTATATATTGGGAGTAGGTTCATCTGCTCTCTTCCCCACAATGTTCCTTGTTCCCAAGACAAAGAGACAAGAGAGGTATCCTAGACAGGGGAGGAGCAACACACTAACAGGAAAGAGCATACCTTTTACCAAATCTCGACTTCTAAGTATCTTTCTTCACTGAAGGAACTAAAGCTCCTTGGAGAAAGGGCTAGTTTCAGGGTTGACAGAGGGAAAGCACAAGATAGGATTAGAGTATCTTGACAGCTTAATGGAAGGAAGTGTTCAAAAAATGATGGAGAAATGTCAGCGGACATGAAACCACCTTCAAGGGGCTAACAAATGAGAAACAATGATTTCATGAACATACAAATAAATGAGTAAGATGAAAGTTTAAGGAGGGACAGAATATTTACACAGATTAAAAGTATCTCCTCACAAAATACTATTTAATTATAAAGAGGGAAGGAGGAACTTTATAGTAGAGAACATGGCAGACATGCCTTGACAAAATGATCAAGTGAACATCATCATCAGTATTGCAGCAAATCAAAATTATGTACTATTAACTAGACTGTAAGGTGAAGGACACAGAATCATTTACAGTATTCCTCCCAAAGGTATATACTTTGAATCTAATCACAAGGAAACATCAAAATTGGCTTCTAATATTCAAAAGCATCAAGGCCATAAAAGTCAAGGGAAGACTGAAGAATGGTTCCAGAATGAAGGAGAATAAAAAGACATGACAACTAAATACAAAAGCAGATTCTGTGCTGGATCTTGTTGCTAAACATGAAATTATTGGGACAATTGGCTAAACATGAGGTCTGAGAATAACACAGTAATAATGATTCCTAGTAATTTCCTAAGGAACTGTGGTGGTGCAGTGCTTAAGGCATTTCACGGCTAATCAGAAGGTTGGTGGTTCAAACCCACCAGCCACTCTGAGGAAGGAAGATGGGACAATCTACTTCCATTTTTGATTGGCTACATTGTGATTATACATGAGAAAATATATCCTTAAAGTCATAATATTTTAGGGCGGGTGTCTTATCAGGCCAGAAATTTATTCTCAGTTGTATCTTCAAGTTTTCTGAAAGTTTATGACTATTTATTTATTTGTAAGTTAAAACAAAAAACAGGGTACAGGTCCTCCTGATGTAGTAGTTCATAAGAGGGCTAGCCTCCTAGAGCACAAAGCAGAGTGAAGAAGGCTGTGAAGTGGTGATCTGGAGGGACAAAGGAAGGACTTGTCACTCATTTCCCAATGACCTCCTAATGTCCAGTTGACACTGTTGCCTCTGTATGATCTCCACATCGATGATTTCTCATGGATTTGGTATTTTCCTATTCCTAACGTTTTTCCACACATCATCTTATCCATACTTCCTCACAAATACATGTATTCCTCTGAGACAATTGTCACATCTCCCAATCTCATCAAATCTGCTAGCTGAAACAATAATCTACGTTTATTTTATTCCTAATCCTCTTCTTTCTAGTCTCAAATCTGAATATATAATCATTTACTAGACTTTCATAGAGAAGTCTTTCAACTTAAGATGGCAAATACCAAACTCCTTACCTACCCCACTGCAGAGGCCTTTGTTACTTGCCTAAGCACCCTTTCCCAGTCCCACACCCCATCTCACATCCCCTAATCAAACTTCTTAAAACTCAGACTTTTAAGGTATCTTTAACCTCTACCACAGCTTACTGTTTACATTAGGTAATGCTGAGCACACGCTAAGCTCCACAGGTAAGGCCTTTTTGGTTTATGCCAAAACACAATGCCCTTGGCTAAAGTCCTTGTTTAAAGAATGGTCATATGACCTAAGTAGTACAGGCAGTGTGAATCTTAGGTCTCTTGCTTTAAATACTGGGATAGAAGTACTTTCCCCACATGTATGAAACACAAGGAAAATAACTTTATCTGCTTCAAGCTGCCATCCTACCACAAGAGTTTCCATTTTAGAGTAAAGTCAATAACAACAGAGATTTTCTGAGTTTTACCCCTGGACAAAAGCTGCCCTTTTGATTTCATTTGGTTGACTGTTCTAAGGCATGCATACCTGGTACTATTCACCTTACAGGTCTGTCGACTGTTTGGCTGGAACTTGAGCCACTGTTGGAGCTCAGTTCCAGCTTGAAGGATAAAGCTCAGAAGGCAAGAATGGATAGGAAAGAAGGATGAATGGAAATGGGCAACACAGGAAGGAAATGGGAAGAGTGCTCTTACGTTGTGGGGATTGCAATCAAAATCACAAAATAAAATGTGTATGAACTGTTGAATGGAAAACCTATTTACTCTGTACTGTTTCACCCAAATCATTAAAATCTTTTGAAAAAGAAAGATTTTTCTAAATAATTAAATAATAATTAAATGGGTCCTTGATAATAACTGAATCCCAGGATTAACAACTAGATACATCTAGTAACCTAAGCCAATAAATTCCCTTAATGTTTAAATTAGTTTGAGTTGGATTTTTTTTTTTTTTACTTGCAGTATAATGTGTGAAGGAGAATAAAAATAAGTATCAAACTAGATGTGACGGTATTATAAACACAGCTGCTGCTGTTGTTGTTGTTGTTGTTAGGTACCCTTGAGTTGACCCGACTCATAGCAACCCCTCCTTGGGTTGCCAGGGCAGTATCACTAGGAAGTAGATTGCCCAACCTTCCTTCTGAGGAATGGCTGGTGGGTTTGAACCACCAGCCTTCTGGTTAGCAGTCAAGTGCCTTAGGCACAGCTACGAGGAAGTAAAAATGAAGTCTAAGATAAACAGGCTAGAAAGTTTGACCAAAAGTACAAATGTACAAAAACAAAACACCTAGAGAAGATGACTTAATGATCATCATACACGTGTAATTCTTAAGTATTTGATATAATTGCAGTCCCTCTCTGACTCAAATAAATTTATGTAATCAGTCACACCTCCATGCCTTCTCTCCTTGTCCTTGTACTGGCCTAGGAAACAGTGATATTTGTCCCTATTTTCATCTCCCTAAACTGGATGGAAGGAGCTCTGGTAGCATAGTGGCTAAAGCACTTGACTGCTAACCAGAAGGCTGGCGGTTCAAACCCACCAGCCACTCCTCGGAAGGAAGGTTGGGCAATCCTACTTCCGTAGTGATACTGCCTCGGAAACCCAAGGAGGGGTCGCTATGAGTGGGGCCGACTTGATGGCACATAACAACAACAACAACAAACTGGATGGAAATAGCAGCAGCTTTGATTGTCTGGTGAATCGACTTGCCTGCTCCATTCAGTGAGGTAAGAAGTTTGAGCCCACCTTGAGCGGGGCAGAGAGGGAGTTCTAAATTTCTTGTTATCATGTGCTGAAGACCCACAGAGCCTCTCTGTTCTGAGAAGTCACCCTAGATAAAATCTCAAGTCACCTTCCAGACCTTTAACAATCCCATCTCACAGGCAATCTGTCATTTATTCCTACTCATTCTGGGTTGAAAATATGTCTGGAATTCATTCCTTTCTTTTCATTTCCAAGGCTAATGCTCAAGGTCAGACCCTTATCAAATATCTCAACTACTGCAATTGTCTCTTAACCAGTCTTTTAGTGTCTTATCTCTCTGCCTGTCCAATTCATCATTATTTGGGCTATTATCTCCCAAAGAGAAAATAAGGACTGTATTTTGTTTATCTTTTGGGTCCTCTCCCCTTCCCTAAGTCCAGTCATTGAGATGTCTGTTAAATTAGTCTATGTAGGCTATTTCTCATTCGAAAAATAACTGATGGTACCCACTAAATTCAGAAAATGTTCAAAGAGCTTAGCCTGCAGCCAGGTCATCAAGGCTGTAAACGTACTCCCCTTCAGTATATTCCTCACCAGTTTCCCTTCTATGATGTCCCAGTCACACTCAACTGCAGAATAAAATATTCTGGAACACACCAAGCAACAAAGTCTTTATAAATGACATACTCTTACTCTGTAAAATGCACTTTCCCTTACCCTACTTATGAAACCAGTCCTTCAAGGTCCAACTTAAGTATCATTTCCACTACAAAATCTTCTCCAATGCTACTTTCAGATTAAATATCTTCATCCTCTATGCCTCTGCAGGACTTTCTCTGTATTTCTATTGAGCATTTATGGGATTTTTCCTGGTCAAAACTAAATTTGGCAAACATCTCTTTGTTTATTAAAATGCTTTCAAAGTACTGAGCAAGCAATGTGAATCTCAGTGTGTGATGGTCTTTCTTTTTTATTTGTCTATTTTTCTTCCATAAGATTTATCCTTGTATTCTCTGTAAATAACAAAGTGTATATAACACAATTAAAAAAAAAAAAAAACAACTCATTGCCATCGAGCCAATTCCAACTCAAAGCAACCGCTCCTTGGGCTTTCAAGGTGGTTATCTCTATGGAAGTAGATTGCCCAGTCTTCCTTCTGAGGAGTGGCTGGTGGGTTTGAACCTCCAGCCTTCTGGTTAGCAGTCAAATTTCCCAATGGACTACATGTTATTCGAGCACAAGTATCGTGCCTTATTCATTTTTATATCTCTGTGATCAGAAAGAACTGAGCAACAAAAACTCCTACAGACTGAGTAATACATTGAGTTTAGACTTTGACCCCTGAAGTATTTGGCTAAACCTAGGACACTTAGTCATTTCTTCACTCAAAAATGATTTATTGAACATCCTGTATAAGCCAAAACATATTCCAAGAGGGGTAGGTTCAGTTGTGAAAGTTTAAACCACACCTATGCTGAAGTAGAGGAAATGTGTAAGCAAATAAATTGGTACTGAAAAAAGTTTTTGGTAATGAATGAATTATATTTATATTCTCAGTCAGACAAGCTTGAAACTTGAGAGTCATCAGTGGCTTCACCCTATACTTTGCTTCAAATGTTATTTGACAAAATGTAAAATTGCTACAAGATGATGATGATGATGATGATGATGATTGCATTATCCTCCTCATCTTCGATTTCAATGCTTTTCCCTAAATTCAAGCCCTCGTTATGTCTTCTGGAACAACTAAAATTGCTTTTGAAATATTCCTTTCACTTTCATGCTTTCCATCCCTAACATTAACATTCAGTACAGCCAGAATAATCGTCTTAAAAAGCAATGCTATTACTGCATTTTGTTCTGCTCAAAAGCCCTCGATGGCTTTGCATTGCAGACACAGGGAGATACTATATACCCTTCCTCCTTATACTCAGTGTCTTCCAAAATCTGGTTCCAATCTATTTTTCCAGATTCATTTGTACTGTTCTTCCAACAAGCCAGACTCCCACTATATTAATTTTTGTGTCTTTGGACCTTTTACTTAGCATTTTCCCATCCTTTTTATTTAAATTCTACCCAAATCTCCAGGCCCAATTCAAGGATATTAAATTTGTCTCTATTTTTTACTTCTGGTTATGAAAGATAATATACTTTGTGCTTTATTGCCCTTAACTTTACCCATTTCTGCCTCATATTTTGGTTATTTACAAATAAAGTTTATGTAAGCAAACTGAAGAACATCTAGTCATTCATTCAATAAGCATTTAATAATCATTTATTGTCCAAAAGTACCTAAAACATGTCATTTTTCATATTAAATAAAGTTTTGTTGAGTGAAGGCAAACTCCCAGTTTAAAGAAATATACCCCAAATTAGAATAATCTTTTTCTAAATATGAACAGTAATTTCCACCAAAGAGATATATATAAGAATGGTAGCAAACTGCTGCTTTTCATATATGAAATGATTTTGAAGAGATAGATAAGTTAGTAGAAAACAATTCAATGAAAAGCTAAAAAAACTTACTGAAAGTAATCTGGAAATACTGATTCCATCTTGGCCAGTTTAATTCATGGTGTATGTATCATTTTGAGATGCAAATTCATAAATGCACATGTGTTATGTTCAATGATTGGAAATAGAACTGTGTCAAAATGTATTGAAATAAGAATCAAAAGGAAGTTTTCCTAGACACCATTTAATAATTTCTGTGGAATTTAATAAAAATTTATGTGATGAAATATTTTTTCTTTTTATTTTCCTAAGGAAACAGCTTTGTATGATGATTGATGCCTGCTATTACGGGTCTATATTTATATTTTCTCATTTTGGAAGCTTTTCAAAAATACAAAAATATACTTTATAAGTCAAAGCATTTCCAGTTTACACTAGGAAAAAAGATAAAAGGTGATTATTTATAGGCAATGTTATTCATGATGATAGACTCTCAGAAGGCAACTGCAAACATAAATTGTAAATGCTTTTTGGAGAGAGTTGAGAATAAAAACATTTACATAATTTCTTAGAAACCCTGGCTTTTTATTGCTGCACTTCCAATATTCCCTCCAGGCAAAGGAGCAGCTACTTCAAAGATTTATTTGATAATGGGATGTTTGATTTCTTTGTCTTCCCTTCCCAATGTGGGTAGGTCCATTGTTTTCATTCAACAGCAACTGTACCATAATTTAAAATCTGAATTGGCTCACTACTGAGACTAAAAAACGGTTTTGTTTTGGCAGATTGAACAAAGAAACCGATGATAGCACCAATTATCTACATAAATAAATTATATAAATATTCAATGTTATTATAAAATGGCCCATCCACTTATCAGTCATCTTCCATAACAAGCCTGCCATATCATGAAAATGTAGGTAGTGACTGATACCAAGTGTCTAAAGCTTAAACTTACCTGCCTATCTACTTCTGGGAGCAAAAGCAGGAGGTATTGTTGGAAATGCTGAGGTAAGGAAGCAAATGTGTGTTTGTTTATCAATGCTCTCAAATTAGTGTTGACAAGAATAGATCCTGGAGTTTCTATGTCAATGTCCTCAGCTTTGGTCCATTTCAAGTGTCCTGTGGGAAACAAGCAAAAGGTATGAATTTACTGCAGATTGAGGAAACTAAACACACATACACATATATAGTGAACAATATGTTTAATTCTACCCCTTTGGAGAGTTCAAAATGGAACTCTCCAAAGCTTCTTTCATTATGTTTTTATCTTGCCTTAGTTAGCTTCAATTTTCATAACATATATTTTATTCTACATTTTAATTCAACCTAGTACCAGGTCTAGATAAAGAAGTACTTTAATTAAAATCTTTCAATTAATCAGAGTTTTCAAAACTTTGGAAGCACAAACTATAACAGCTACAACTTATGTAGATTCTATGATCACTGGTAACACTAATAAAAATGGTGCTGCTAATTTTAACAAACATAAATGATGGTAATAATAACTGTGCATTTCTCATCTGCCAGGTAGTGGACTAAGGACCAAAAGATTCTCATTCAGGTTATTTCTGAGGGTGCTAATTTTAAAAAAAGCAATCTTTTAAAAAGTATTACTTGTAAGGCCTGAAATAAGTTCTGAAGGATAATTCCACAATTGAAGGCACAGTGGCCTCCAACATAAAGGTATATGTTGAATTCACAGCTCAAAACTATGACACACAAGAAAATAATCTGGTGAATTACCATTTTCAGTTATTTGATCTAAGAGAATCACTTGAATGAGAGTATTATAGTGTATGCTTTAAGTCAGTGATCAGTAAATTATGTCCCATGAGCTAAATCCAGCTCAACACCTACTTTGGTAAATAAAGCTTCTGTGGAGCACAGACATGTCCAAGGTTTACATACTGTCTATGTTTGTTTTTGCATTACAGTGAGGAGTTAAATACTTGTGACAAATCATAGGGCCAGCAAAGTCTAAAATATCTGCTCTCTAGTCATTGACAGAAAAAGTTTCCTGACCTCAATTTTGGATTATTAAAAACAAGAGAAGGAATGAAAAACATTATGAAAAAATATAGGACACTGAAAAAAGAATAGGCAGATTGAAAAGAAAACTAAATCAAAATTCTAGATAACGAAATTCATTGTTCACAAATCTAAAGAAGGCATTCAGAAAAAGCTGCTTACTGTATGATTCCAACCTTACAACATTCTGGAAAAGGTAAAACTAGAGAGATAGTAAAGAGATGGGTGATTTCCATGGGTCCAGGAGAGGAGGAAGGGATCAAAAGGTGAAGCACAGGCATTTGCAGGACAATGAAACTGTTCTGTACGGTACTATAATGGTGGATATATGATATTATACACTTGTCAAAATTCACAGAATTATACAATAAGAAAGAATTCTAATGTAAACATGTTCATAACTATGTATCAAAATTAGCTAACTCATTGCAAAAACAGATACTTGAAAAGATAAATAAAAAAATAGCATTAAAAAGAACAAAGATGGAGAAGAAATAGGGAGTATAACAAGCAACCAGAATACCTATCTAACATATTCTAATGTTCAGAACCAAACAACAAAACACCAAGGATGGTAGATAAATAAATATTTGAAGAACTAAAGTTTGGAATTTTCTTAGACTAGAAAAAATGATGCAAATCCTAAGATAAAACAAAATATCACATCTTAAAATAAATACATTTCCTATATCTGCTATATTGAAACCTTAAAACACCAAAAAATAAAAATATCGTACAATCATTTGAACAGATCATAGATTATTTCCAAAGGGATGACGATGAGATTGACAGAAACCTTATTAGCAAAAAAAATAATACAAGATAATAGGATATTATCAAAAGGCCAAGAGAAAGTTAAGTGTCAATCTAGAATTTCATTCATAACTATGCCACTCAAAAATGAGAAGGACTTAAGAACATTTTCACTGTTTCAAATTCAAACTCAATACCTTAAAGAATTTTGCAGAAACAATCATTAGTGGATGTTCCTGAAAAATAAAAAAGTTAAATCAAGGAATGAGTGGATTGCAAGAAACAATGCCAAACAGACAGGAATAATTCCAAATAAATACTGTCTGTAAAAAAATAATGACTAATGTTGTTGTTATTGTTAGGTGCTGCTGAGTCAGCTCTGACTAATAGCGACCCTATGGACAACAGGACAAACCACTGCCCAGTCCTGTGCCAGCCTCACAATCCTTGCTATGCCTGAGCCCATCATTGCAGCCACTGTGTCAATCCATCTCACTGAGGGCCTTCCCCTTTTTCACTGACCATCCACATTACCAAGCATGATATCCTTCTCCAGGGAATGGTCACTTTTGACATGACCAAAGTAGGTGTGACTTCTGGCCATTCTGCCTTCCAAGGAGCATTCTGGCTTCACTTCCTTCAGGACTGATTTGTTTGTTCGTCTGTCAGTCCATGGTACTTTTGGGATTCTTCGCTAACACCACAACTCAAAAGCATCAATTTTTCTTTGGTCTTTCTTATTCAATGTCCAGCTTTCACGTGCATATGAAAAGATTGAAAATACCATGGCTTGTCTTAGGCACATCTTGGACTTCAAAGAGACAGCTTTGCTCTTCAACACTTTAAAGAGGTCTTTTGCAGCAGATATGCCCAGTGCAATACGTTGTCTGATTTCTTGACTGCTGCTTCCATGGGTGTTGATTGTGGAACCAAGTATTATGAAATCTTTGACAACTTCAATCCTTTCTCCATTTATCGTGATGCTTCTTCTTGGTCCATTTGTGAGGATTTTAATTTTCTTTATGTTGAGGTGCAATCCATACTGCAGGCTATACTCTGTAATCTTTATCAGTTAAGTGTTTCAAGTCATCTTCACTCTGAGCAAGCAAAGTGTGTGGTTGTGTGGTCTGTGTATCACAGGTTGTTAATGAGCATTCTTCCCATCCTGATACTGCGTTCTTCTTCATATAGCCTGGCTTCTCAGATTATTTTCTCACCACACAGATTGAAACAGTATGGTGAAAGGATCCAATCCTGATGCACTCCCTTCCTGATTTTAAACAGTGCAGTACCCCCTTGAGCTGTTCAAATGACCGTCTCCTGGTCTATGTACAGGTTCCTCGTGAGAACAATTAAGCATTCTGGAATTCCCATTCTCAATGTCATCCATAATTTGTTATGATCCCCAGAGTTGAATGCTTTTGCACAATCAATAAAATACAAGTGAACATCCCTCTGGTATTCTTTGCTTCCAGCCAAGATCCATTTGACATCATCAATGATATCCCTCATTCTACATCCTCTTCTGAATCTAGCTTCCATTTCTGGAAGTTCTCACTCAATATATTTCAGCAACCGTTTCTGAAAGATCTTCAGCAGGATTTTACTTGTGTGTGATATTAATGATTTTGTTTGGTAATTTCCACATTCTGTGGGATGACTGTTCTTTGTAACGGATATAAATATAGATCTCTTCCAGCAAATTGGCCAGGTAGCTGTCTTCCAAATTTCTTGGCACAGACAAGTGAATGCCTCCAGCATGGCGTGCATTTGTTGAAACATCTCAATGGGTATTCTATCAGTTCCTGGAGACTTGCTGTTTACCAATTCCTTCAGTGCAGCTTCAACTTCTTCCTTCAGTACCATTGGTTCTTGATCATATGCCACTTCTTGAAATGGATGAACATCAACCAATTCTTTTTGGTACAGTGATTCTGTGAATTCTTTCCATCTTCCTTTGATGCTTCCTGCATCATTCACAATTTTGCCCATAGAAACTTTCAATATTGCAACCCGAGGCTTGCATCTTTCCTTCACTTCTTTCAGCTTGAGAAATGCAGAGCACGTTCTTCCTTTTTTGTTTTCTAACTCCAAATCTTTACACATTTCATTGTAATAATTGACTTTGTCTTCTTGAGCCACTCTGACATCTCTTCAGCTCTTTTATCTTGTCATTTCTTCCATTTGCTTGAGCTACTCTTCACCCAACAGCAAGTTTCAGAGTCTCTTTTGACATACATTTTGTTCTTTTCTTCCTTTCCTGCCTTTTTAATGACAGTTTGCTTTCTTCATGGTGATGAAGAATGATGTTATTGATGTCATCCCACAATTCATCTGGTCTTCGGTCACTGGTATTTAATATATCAAATCTATTCTTCAGATGGTCTCTACATTCAGGTGACATATAATCAAGGTCACATTTTGGCTCTGGGCAACTTGTTTTAATTGTCTTCAGCTTCAACTTGAACTTGCATATGAGCAGTTCATGGTCTGTTCCACAATCAGCTCCTTCACTTGTTTTGGCTGAAGATACTGAGCTTCTCCATTGTCTGTTTCCACAGATGTAGTCAATCTGATTCCTGTGTATTCCATCTGGTGATGTCCATGTGTATAGTCACCATTTATGTTGTTGAAAAAGATGTTTGCAATGAATAAGTCATTGGTCCTCAAAATTCTATCATGTGACCTCTGGAGTCATTTCTATCACCAAGGCCGTATTTTCCAACTACTAGTAATTCTTGCTTCCAACTTTTGCATTCCCATAATCAGTAATGATCAATACATCTTGATTGCATGTTTGGTCAATTGCAGACTGCAGAAGTTGCTAAAAATTCAATTTCCTTGTCTTTGGCTTTGGTGGTTTGTGGGTAAATCTGAGTAACTGTACTATTAACTGGTCTTATAGGCATATAGATATGATCCTATCACTATAGTGTTGTACTTCCAGATAGATCTTGAAACGTTTTTTGTGACCATGCATGCCACACCATTCCTCTTCAATTTGTCATTCCTGGCATAGTAGATCATGTGGTTATCTAATTTAAAAATGGCCAAAACCAGTCCAATTCACCTCACTAATGCCTATGATATCAATCTTTATGTGTTCCATTTCATTTTTGACAACTTCCAATTTTCCTAGACTTATAATGGTTGTTTGCAGCTGTTTCTTCTTATTTTGAAATATCATCAGGAAATGAAGGTTCCAAATACTTTACTCCGTCCACATCATTACTGTCAGCTATATACAATAAGGCAATCCTTGCCCAGTTGTGTTTTGAGTACCTTCTGACCTGAATGGCTTATCGTCCAGCACTATATTAGACAATGTTTCCAGGCTATTCATCAGTTTTCCAGTAATATATATAGCAGTAGACAGCATTCTACTGCTATTCATAAGGTTTGCACTGCCCAATTCTTTGAGAAATGGATGGTCCCTTGCTTCTTCCAAGTCTAAGTTGTTCTAATGACTATGGATGCTTAAAAACGAAAGAAAATACTAGATAATAATTTCATGCAAGATGGGAAGTTGCTTGGTGCTGATGAATTAGTTCCAACTCATAGCAGTGCTATGTACAATAGAATGAAACATTGCCCAGTCCTGGGCCATCCTCACAATCATTGCTATTTGAACCCACTGTCACAGCAACTATGTCAATCCATCTCATTGAGGGTCTTTCTTTTTTTCACTGACTCCCTGCTTTTAGCAAGCATGATATTCTCCTCCACAGACAAGTCTCTCCTTGGTAACATGTCCAAAGCACATGAGATGATGTCTTGCCATCTTTGCTTCTAAGGAGCATTCTAGCTGTACTTCTTCCAAGAAAGATTTGTTCATTTTTCTATTAATCCACAGAATATTCAATATTCTTCACCAACACCATAATTCAAAGGCCTCAATTCTACTTTCATCTTCCTTACTCATTGTCCATCTTTCGTGTGCATATGAGGTGAGTGAAAATACCATGGCTTGGGTCAGAAGCACCTTAGTCCTCAAAGTGACCTCTTTGCTTGTTAACACTTTAAAGAGGTCTTTTGTAGGAGATTTTCCCCAAGATGGGAAAGTATGATTGAAATTAGAGCATTCTAAAACCCTCGTTGTTTAGGAGTAAGATAGAGATATGGATTCCTTATTAATCTTGTTATAATTCTATAGGTAGCCATTAGGGGAAAAAAGAAAAATATTTTTAACTTCCAAATCAATGGATAAAAGGAAACCCAATCAATTACATGAAAGCTGGAAATGGAGAAAAAAATAAAAAAGGAAGTAAAATTAAATCCAACATTACAATAAATATAAATGTTTTATCACTTGAGATTAAAAAAAACAATAAAAACCAGTTATATGTTGCTTACAAGAAATATACTTAAAAATAAAAATCACACGGGAAGGATCAAAATGAAATGATGAAGAAATACACCTAGTCCTCACTTATCAACTATCTTGTTACCTGAAATTTCACATTTATGACAATAGCAAAAAATTTACTATCCAACTACTTTGAACATTAACAATGCACATTTAGCAATAATGAATGCCAAGGAAGGCGCAAGGCTAGACCAGCTATGTGTTATGTGTCAACATGGCTGGTCCATGATTCTCAGTGGTTTAGTTAGTTAAGTAATGATGCAATCTGGCACTTATGTAAGGAAGTAATTGTCCTCCACTTTGTGATCTGATGGGCTCATCCTCCATTTTTACATAATAGCAACTTTCGCAAACAAGCTGATCTTTATCAATGTGGGTAAGGGAGAAGTGGATGTACTAAACAGAGTTTCAAAACTACAAAAAAGGAATACTGCAATATTAACAGCAGACAAAAGGGACAAAACTAAAAGAATTTTTTAAAAAACACATTATTGGTGATAAGAAAGATCATTCCTTAAGCGTGTATATATAAGAATAATTCACTGGGACAATGTAATGACCTTGAACTTATACCCATTTAAACAACACAGCCTCAAATTATAAACAAAATTGAGAGGACTAAAAAGAGAAATTGACATTCCATGATGCTAATGGGAAGCATTAACATATTTTTACTGGAAACTGACAGTTGAAGCAAAAATAATCTTCAGAATACAGAGGACTTTAAAAACTCAATCAATCATGAACCAAGGAATTCAACATATGGCATTGCAGTAAACCACTGTTGTTGTTGTTGTTGTTGTTATGTGCCCCAACTCATAGCGACCCTTTCTTGGGTTTCCGAGGTAGTATCACTACTCGAAGTAGAAATAGATTGCCCCCTCTTCCTTCCGAGGAGTGGCTGGTGGGTTTGAACCACCAGCCTTCTGGTTAGCAGTCAAGTGCCTTAGGCACTATGCTTAGAGAAAGCAATTTATTTTTCAACAGTCAAGAAATATTAAGGGGGAAAAAAAAAACTGACCAGCGAATCTCAACAAATATTGGAAAATAATATAAAACTCCTTAATTTTTTTCCCACCAAGAAATAAAATTAGATATAAAAAGCATGAAAATATTAATTCCCAACCCTTATACTCTCAGTATATATGTGGACATTCAACAGCACACTTCTAAGTACTTCACAACTAAAAAAAAAAAATTGCAATGGAAATTATACTTGGATTGTAAATGATAATATTAAAATGTGTAAGATAGCAGTTCAACTGTTTCTAAAGACAAATCACTGCTTTAAATTATAGCTCTTAGAGAGTGGAAAAGAGATTAAAATTTTAAAGGTTTATTGTATAAATCAAGACATTAATAAGTAGACTATGGCCTTGAGTTGCCCTTTGGGCTGGAACTGAACTCACTCCCATGGTTTAATTCTCAAACAACAGACAGGCCTACAAACTGACCATCTACACCAGGGAAATACACTCTACCATGGGAGATGACAATTTATAACAATCTACCATGGGAGATAAGAAAGGCAACATGTGCACAAGGAGAAAGGTAGGGAGGCAGGAACACTTAGGCAAGGACCCAAGGAAAGGGGAACCATGGGGAGAAAGTGGGAGGAAAGCTGTTACATTGCTAGGAAGGAATACAACCAGTGTCACAAAATAAAATGTATATGAACTATTGAACATAAAATGAATTTGCTTTGGAAAATTTTATCCAAATCACAGTAAAAAGTTAAGTAAAAAAAAAGTTAATAGATAAAAAAATAAACTTAAGAAAGTAAGAAAGAGTATAAAAAATATGAGCAGAGATTCTTTCAGTAGAGAAAAACAAGATCAATCAAACCAAAACTTATTTTTTTGTTTTCAGTTAAGACTAATCAAGTAGATATATGTTACCATAAATAAACCTGAATAAGAATAAAAGGGAAGAACATAATATTAGATAGAATACACATTTTAAAAGCAGATCTAATTCTAATTAAAAACAGGTTTTCAAAAGTGTAACATTATACTTTGACTTTTGCTAGTTTCTTTGAAGACAGATCAATTAATTTTAAAAATTTCTAATTTTAATGTAAAAAATAAAAAATTGGATAGACTTGTACTTTTTTAAATAAATGGACCAATAGGCAAAAAACTTTTCCATACACAGAAAGCCCAAATTATAAACAGGTCTAGAGATAAATTTTATCAATACATCAAAGAACTCTCTCACCATTTAATTTTATACATATTCCAAAGAGTAAAATAAGAACGCTTTCAATTAATGTTATAAATTTAATATAAACTTTACTCCAAAATAAGGACAAATAAGAATATGAGAGAGAAAATTATCAGCCAATCTCACTTATAAAAACAAGAAAGAACATATGTGATATCTGTACGGCAAAAAATAGGCAAATTCCTAACATTTGTTAAATCAAGGAGATATGTACATGTGTGTTTTTTCTATATGCTTGACTTGTAGTTCACAATTCAAAAAAAAAAAAAAAATCAGACCACACACTAATAAGGATCAGGAAAAAGATGCTTTTCTCAGCCGTGTAGGGAAAGACAAGAGAGACAGAGAAATGTTGAAAAATAAAGAAAAAGAATTTACTCAATTTTTATTATATAGCTTAGTCTATAAAGCAGTTGAGATCATTTATGACTATGACACTCAATGGAGAAGTATTAGGGAATTGAGAAAAGGTAAAATTTTTGAAACATATGCTATGAACAACATAACAAGTAGGACATATGCTGCTGGTTACCAGTTAGTATGGTTCAAAGTCCTTAAGAATATCATAGAAGGAATGAAGCCTCAGAGAAGCACACAGTCTCCATAACACAGCCCAAAGATCATCTATTTCAACAATATTCACCTAAGCAAAAATATTTTTTATAATTCTGAAATAAAGACAGAGCAGATGAACTTACTGTTAAATTTGTTGTCACACAGGATGCTTAATTCCATTTTAATTATCCTTACACATGCTCTCTTAATTGGCTTAAGAAAAATCCAATTATATCTGATTATCTTATCTTATTAAATTTGGTACCTCATGTCCTTACAGTACCCAGCAGAAGAAAAAGATAAAGTCATTTCAATGTCTGATACCCAGATGTTTAGCCTAGAGTGTCTATGGTAGCTGGGTTAGGACAAAGGCAGGTGGGGAAGCAACACTCCCAAATGCCACAGTAAGAATCTATAAAATCCAACAACGCATTAGGTTGACCTAAATGATATAAATCATGAGAAATGTATCCCATAAGAGTCAGGAAAATTCTCTATTATGTTGACCAGAGAGAGTTCTAAAGTCACTAATCCGAGTAAAGGCTGCAGATTCTGAAGAACTGATTGACTGATAGGTAACGTGCCAGCTGAATGACTCCCATTTCCTAGAAGGGAACTCACACAGGATGTATGCATAACATGTGCACAGACAGAGACAATGACACACATTTAAACAAAGGGAAGGAGAACATACAGAGGGAAGACCAGGGCTTTTTGCTATAAGACAAACTGCCCAAAGAAAACAGAAAGAGATCTTTCACTGCCTCAAAGAAATTAAAGAATAATTCTGAACGAGAGCTCAGAGAAGAAAAATCAGCTCTTAAAAAGCAAAGTGTAAGGGAAAAATTATATCAGAGGACATAATCTAGTCATCTAAGACATGAATCAACCTAGTCTTCAAGAATGGAGAAACTGTATAAAAAGCCTTTTGGAGCGCACTGACCCCATGACAATACAGTACCAGCGTTAAAGAATCACGTAGATTATGATTATAAAACAAAATGTAAACCTTAATCTTGATATTTAAAAAATCATATAATTAACAAAAACTTGGAGATAGGTGGGAGTATAAGTGACTTTATCTCACCATCTTTTATAATATATTGTCCATTTTAAATGAAGTGCTAAAAAAAAAAGGATTATCACTCCAATTATAGTTTTTCATATTTTTAGAGAAAATTTTCAGATATAAGCATTTCCTATAGCAAAATTTAAGGAGCTCTGGTGGCACAGTGCCTAAGGCATTTGACTGCTAACCAGAAGGTTGGCGGTTCAAACCCACCAGCCACTCCGCACAAGGAGGACTGGGCAATCTACGTCTGTAAAGATTTACTGCCTCGGAAACCCAAAGGGGGTTGCCATGGGTCAGAATTGACTCAATGGCAGTGAGTTTGGTTTTGGTTTATGGCAAAATTTAGCAATTTGTACTTTTTCCTTTACTTCTATTCTGTTTTATTTACCTAAACTTAATTTAATTAAATACTTTTAATTAAAATGGTATGATACAATTGTTCTAAAATGACCTCCAGCTATAGATATGCACTAGGAGATGTCAAAAAATGTTTATAGAACACTCAGGATAATTATTTTAGATGATAGGATTTGGAGTTATTACTTAAATTTTATTTTTCTGCATTGATTTATTTAAAGAGTATGAAACATTTTATAAAACCAGCAAGTTGTAATTCTCCACTACAAAAAGATTAAACCAAATAGAATATATTGGAATGAATCCCAGAAGTTGGGCTCTCTGAAGGCATTTATTAAAACCCTTCAGAGACATCCATTAGAAGCTCAGATTTGTTTAGCAAGCACTTTTTTAACTCCCACTGTGTGATTGGGTAGGAAGAAGTATAATTAAACACTGGTGTAGGTCAAAGACCCAGAATTCAAAGAACTTACATTTTAGCAGTGGAAAAATGTGAGAAATGAAGGAATAGAAAACAAGTTGGTAACAATTAAACAATTTTTTAAAGTTCACAGTCAATGCTCTAAGTGTTTGGAAGATGGTGAGATGACAATGTACTAAGGTTTGTTTCAGAAAAAAACTTCATGGCTAAGACAAGTAGAAAAGATATTAAAACAACTGATTAGGCAAGAATAGTATGCACTTCCAATCTCATTTACAGCTGGCACTTACCCTTCAACCTCAGAAGTAGTTTCTGCTGTCTGGTTACTTAGTAGTCTAATACTGTAATAATAATTTGCAAGACCTATGAAAATAAATGAGCCCTTGTACACAGTTTCAGCATTTGTCTTCATGAATATCAGAATAGTGTTTTCTATCATGCACAATTCAGAAATGCAAGAGGGACCTGAAAGTTTTTCTTCTTCCCACTTGTTTTGTTTCACTATAACATCATCAGATAAATATTATCTAGATCCATTTTTTTTTCACTTATATTCATTTGTCCCATACAACCCTATCAAACGGAAAGGTACTCAGAGGAATTTTCTCATATAACACTGGCCAAGAGCACAGAAACAAAAACAAAATTAAACAAAAAACCTACATGTAAACAAATTAAAACAAACAAACAAACAAAAAATACCACAAAACCAGTGAGTTTCCATTCTGAATGATATATTTCTCATAAGAATTTCAAGATTACCATCAGAACTCAAATGGCTGAGGGATGTTTAATTTATCTGTCTACCTACCTAAAACTCAAACCAAACTCACTGCCATCGAGTCAGATCCGACTCATAGCGACCCCTCCATGGGTTTTTGAGGCGGTATCACTATGGAAGTAGATTGCCCAATCTTCCTACCTGGAACACTAAGTTGTGTTTATGTAGAACCTGTATATAGATAAAGAGGTGGTCGTCCCAACAAAACAAAGGGATCCTGCATGGTTTAAAATCATGATAGGTGTATATCTGGGTTGTATTTTTTCACCATATTTATTCAATCTGTAGCCTGAACAATAATCTGAGAATTTGGAGTATATTACGAAGAGCACAGCACCAGGATTGAAAGACTCATTAACAACCTGCGATATGCACATGATACAACCTTGCTTGTGAAGGCTAAAAGGACTTAAAACACTTACTGAAGGAAGATGAAAGACTACAGTTTTCAGCCTTCAGTGTAGATTATACTTCAGCATAAAGAAAACAAAAAATCCTCACAACTGGACCAATAAGCAACACCATGACAAATGAAGAAAATACTGAAATTGTCAAGGATTTTATTTGGGTCTATAATCAATGCCCATGGAAGCAGCAGTCAAGAAATCAAATGATGTACTGCACAGGGCAAATATACTGCAAAAGATCTCTTCAAAGTATTGAAAATCAGAGATGTCACTTTGAGGATTAAGGTGTGTCTGACCCAAGCCATGGTGCATTCAGTCATTGCATATGCGTGCAAAAGCTGGACATTAAAAAAGGAAGACCTAAGAAGAACTGTTGCCTTTGAATTATGGTGTTGACAAAGAAGACTGAATATACCAATGGCTGCCAGAAGAACAAACAAATCTGCCTTGGGATTGGTACTGCTAAAATGTTTCTTGCATGTGAGGACGGTGAGACTTCATCTCATGTACTTTGGACATGTTATTGGGAGGATCTGTCCCCAGAGTAGGACATCATGCTTGGTAAAATAGAGGGTCAGCAAACAAGAGGAAGACCTTCAATGAGATAGACTGACCGAGTGGCTGCAACAATGGGCTCAAACAAAGCGATGACTGTGAGGACAGCGCAGGACTGGAAAGAGTTCCATTTTGTTGTACACAGGTTCACTATGGGACCCAAAAGCAGCAGAAGCTTACTAAACAAAAGGGGTATGATGGGTGCTGTGAGAACTACAAAAATGGACAGGAAGGCCGCTGTTCCCAAGGAGTTAACAAATAAATATTATTGATTCCAAAATGCTTCACAGCACATAAAATCTTTCATTCTGGAAGGTTCCTAAGGTCATCAACCAATTGTCATCTTGTCTATTCCAAGTCAGGGAAACTTCATGTGTATCAGAGTACAACTGTGCTCCATAGTTTTTCAACGGCTGATTTTTCAGAAATAGATCACCAATAGACTGAAACTTCCCATCTTCTGGTAAACATCCCAGTGCAATAACTGTTTGCACCACCTGAGACTTCTAGTATTTTTTCTTGTTGTTGTGTGGCAGTGAGTTGATTCTAACTCATAGTGAACCCATGTGGCAGACTAGAATTGCCCCATATGGTATCCTATATGGTAATTTTTATGGGAGCAGATTGGCAGGTATTTTCTCCCATGGAGCAGGTAGTGGGTTCATATCACCAACCTTTCATTTGTAGCCAAGTGCTTAACCATTGTGCCACTGGGGTTCTTTCCAAAAATCATATAACATCAAAAACATTGCTTTCTAAAAGAGATATTAAGATGCTTACATCTATGACTTTTCATTTTTATACTTCTGGGCATATATGGGAGGCTTAATAATTACTGACTTCATTGCACAAAATACACCATTCCACTCTGCTTCTTGCTAGATTAGTCATAGTTCCTTCCCAGTAATTACCTTTGACAGATATTTACCTTAACTAACTTACTTTAAACCCCAATTTCTTTCTCCTCCTGTTTGATTTTTATAGGATCAACTAACAACTTTTACAGCTGTCAGTGCTCCTTCTATGTGTAACTAGTGTACCTGCATTTTAACACAATAGCAGACTCATCATGTCGTAAAATGCAGCATGTAGCTCCCCAGTGGTGCCTACAGGTCTAAATTACAGGCTAGATCACTTGACACTCAAGTCATATGTAAAATTAACGCTTTAGAGACTTTGGAGCTACATATACCTAGTCTTGTATCGTAGCTGTGTCATTTATGGGCAACCTCCTTAAACCAAAAGAGTGCTTGTGATGCACTGGTTAAAGGATTCGGCTGCTAACCAACAGGTCAGCAGTCCAAATCCACCAGCCACTCTGCAGGGGAAAGATGGGGCAGTCTCCTTCCATAAGATTTACAGCTTTGGAAACTGAACAGGGCAATCCTACTCTTTCTTATAGGATCACGATTAGTTGGGATCAACTCTACAGCACCGGGTTTGGGTTTTTTGGTTCCTTAAACCTTGTGAGCCTCAGTTTCTTCAGTTATAAAATGAACATCATTTGCTGTACATAATCAACCTAAGGATTAAATGAGATAACATGTCAAAATACCTAACCCACTGTAGTAAATACTGCCAGTAATATTAAAGTTCTCCATTCCTCCGTTAAAAGCAGCTTCATTATTTTAACTACCTGGTAGTCTAAAACTAAGCAGACTGAAAAGAACACAGTAGTCTTCTTTATCGCCATTTAAATTTGCTAACAACAACAACAAAAAAAAACCTCACTGCCGTGGAGTCAGACCCGACTCATAGCAACCCCTCCTTGGGTTTCCAAGGCAGTATCACTACCAAAGTAGATCGCCCCATCTTCCTTCTGAGGAGTGGCTGGTGGGTTTGAACCACCAGCCTTCTGGTTAGCAGTCAAGTGCCTTAAGTACTATGTTACCAGAGTTCCTAAATTTGCTAACAAGTCTGCTGAAATATTCTGACATTGCAGTACTTTTAACATGCTTAGTGGCCTACAGGATTTTCAAAGAGCAGATGTGCATATTAACCTTTACATATTCAGTTGACCCACAATTTAAAAAACAAAAAAGAAAGAAAGAAATCTCATTCTCCATTGACTCAAGCACAGACATCCAGGAAACAATGATGAGGATTCAAGAAGCCCTGACTGACAACCTGAAGCACCTGGGAGAATCCTGATACCACAGCACTCTCTCGCTGGTTTCCCATCCTTAAATAAATGGGGAGGCAGGACTGTAGCCACGGTTAGGCACTCAGCTGCTAACCAAAAAGTTGATGATACAAAATCATACAGCAGCTCCCCAGGAGAAAGAATGGAGATTTGCTCCTCTAAAGACTAAACCAAAAAACCAAACCACTGCTATCAAGTCAATTCTGATTTCTAGAGCCCTTCACTAGGTTTCCAAGGCTATAGATCTTGACGGAAATAGATTGTCTTGTCTTCCTCCCCTGGAACAACTAGTGGGTTTGAACCGCCAACCATGTGGTTGCAGCCAAATGCCTTGCACACTACACCACCAGAGCTCTTCTGTTGTTGTTGTTATGTGCTGTCGAGTCGGACCCAACTCATAGCGACCCCTCCTTGGGTGTCTGAGGCAGTATCACTACGGAAGTAGATTGCCCCATCTTCCCTCTGAGGAGTGGCTGGTGGGTTTGAACCGCCAGCCTTCTGGTTAGCAGTCAAGTGCCTTAGGCACTACACCACCAGAGCTCTAGATATCCCTATAGGGCAGTTCTACTCTGTCACAAGGAGTCACCATCAACTGAAAATTGACATGACAGCCCCCACCACCAACCTGTGCCTTCAATTTCTTGAATTCTACACTTGGTGTTGACTTTAATGGGGGTGACAGTAGACTGTTTTTAACTGACAGTCCCCGGAGTTTAAATTACTTAGAGTATTATAATGCGGCCCACTCCTCGGAAGGAAGGTTGGGCAATCCTACTTCCGTAGTGATACTGCCTCGGAAACCCAAGGAGGGGTCGCCTTGAGTTGGGGCTGACTCGACGGCACATAACAACAACAATTATAATGCGGCAGTTTCTTTGCTTTGGTACTTTTTATACACACACACGCACACACGTGCGTGTGTGCGTGTGTGTGCGTGTGTGTGTATATATATATATATTCTTTACCTATAACTTTCCCTTTATAGTTTTCTATGACAAAAGGTGCTCATAGTAAAGTACATACAACATTGACAGAAAAAAAACATGTTAGGGCACATGTAACTGCAATTATCCACTAATATATTTTAGGCTAGACAATTATTATACTTATCTAAACTTGGAAATAATGCAAAATAAGAAAATACGCTATATTTAATGAATTTAAAACACAAATGAATTCTGCTTTTCTAGCCTTTAAAGGGTTTAAAAATCCTATACAAGGCTTTTTATTGAAAAGTTATATTCCTAGTTGATAAAATTTCTAAAATGTGGTAGATAATCAAAGAATCTTTGTGGGGAAAAAAATTAACGAATTAAAATTTTGCTTGGTTTTTACAAACAGATAAACTCTGCAAGTAAGAACAATCCTACTTTGCCAAGAAAGTAAGTGGCAGAACCAGTAATAAAGTTCCGGTCAATAAATCTGTAGTTTCTACAAATCATTTTACAAAATGTTACAGTGATCCAGGTCATTATCATTACCCCTATTCACAGGTGAAATAACTAAGGAAGAGAAATGAAACCATTAGGTCCAGGTCATTCCACAAGGCAGGGATGGTACAGAATTATAATGTTCAGGCCAGAATCCTTTTTTTTTTTAAGTCACATATTCTTTTTCCCCTCAATGCTGCTGCTGAGTTCCACATGAAAAGTTAGCAGGAAAGGAGACTTTAGAACAAAATCTGTGCTGACTTGCAAGATTCACGGCCTGAGTCTTCCACACTTCTCGGAAATTTTATACTATTTTTAAGATAGACATTATTGAACATCTCAAGCAGCAAAGACCACAAGTAAGGCAGACCCCTTCTACTACAATAGAACCCGATGACAATATACTCTTCCAGGTCAATATATCCTTCATAAAAGTTGTGTTTTTCCCCAATACAATGCATTCCAATAAAGTAAAACCCAGTTGCAAAGACAAAACCTTGCACATTAATTAAACAGAACCATGACTTAGCAGACATCTGAATATTTGTATCATTTTAAATATTCTAAACATCACTCACAAATTTAGTAATAAGCTTAAGATCACACAATTATAATTATAATGACTCTTTAACTGGCATCCTTCTTGATTTTAGATAAATTGCTAAGGTTTTCATTTCCTTGTTTAGCCATTAAAAAAAAAAACTTCCGAAAATTTTCTGTAATTCTACTGAAAAATATATATCTCCAAAACATAAAATGTCATAGTCTACTGAACACTCACCTAAACCAGACTTTTTTAATCGTTTTAAGTGCTGACTTGTTTGTTTTCCAGTGGGGGATTTTTGCCCATGTTTCATTTCTTTATCTGAACTGTCTGCTTCACCATTTTTAGATTCAGATCCTAAAAAAGGAAACAGTTATTATGTCATTATCTTCCTCTTGCTGCTCTTCAAAAGAAAAATCGAAAATTGTTTTAAAAATCGTAGCTATAATCTCCTTTTCTAAGAGTTAATATACTACTTTTGGCTACAATCTGATTCCCCCATTGGATATAAAGAGAAAAGACCAATAAATCAATCAAACAGGACAAAAAGCAAGAACAGATGGCCTAACGGTGGAGTAAAAAAGTGCGTTCATGGGTCTGATAGCTTTTAAAAGAAATGGTCAGATCTTTTGTTGGTTTTTTTTGTTCAACAAAAAACTACTAAGCCTTAACAGTACGCTACCACTTAAAGACAATGCAAGATAAAGAAAAGGGAAGCTGGCGGAGAGAGATCGATCCTATCTTTATAAATAACTTTATGTTGAAGTATGAAGAGAAAACGCAAACAGTAATCTATAATACACAGAGCTGATAAAGTGACAGAAGATGAATTAGGAGAAAAGGTTAGGGCTGTGGTGAGGTGAAAACGTTGCCAGAACACAAACACGCATAAAGGATTCCTGATTTTGCACCAGAGTACTGAGAAACACATTCATACTCACAGAAGAACTGGTTTTGATGGCATTACACATCAGCACGTGGTCTATCATTAAAGTTCAGCATACAAACAAAAGCAGAAGCAACAACAACAGAAATCCACCTAGCATTCCAATTTCTTATACCTAATGATGTTAGCAAATAAAGTTTGCTTTATGATGATGAGTGAGCTGGGGCCTTTTCTAAAAAGCGGGGGATATTCTGTATTTTTGAATTCCTGAAATAGTCAAACGGATAAAAAAAATTAAGCCAAACCTCAAGTGGAAATATTATTCAGGTTCAGCAAAAAGAAACATGACATCTCTCTCAGTAAGGAAGTCTCCTCAGGGAAGAAACTGGCCAAGCATACAATATTTTTTTTTTACCTGAAGGCGAATCCGACTGTTCATCAGACACCTTTAATGGTGTCAAAACAACACGAGGAACAGTCTTGTTTACCATCATTGAGACTCCATTTCTTCTTTTCTGCTGCTGCCTCAAAGCCTACAAAACATAATAATAAAATATAACATAAATATATAACCAAAATTATTTCTTATAATTGCATTAAGTGATCCATTTGCCCAGCTATACACAGAACGTCTAAGAGACTTAAATTCCACAGAGCCACTAATTGTCAGCATTTTTAATAGTCACCTTCCTGTCATTTTCCCTCAAAAGCATAAAATCAGGCTTTGGCAAAAGGTATAAACCTGAGACCTTTTTCAGCACAATTCTGACAACAAAGCAGCACTTAACGGTTTGTTCTACCTTAGCAGCATGGCTTGAGAGCCCATGGAATTTGAAACTATGACTCCTAAGTAAAATAAATGTAAAATAAATGTTTCGAAACCAGGATAAAAATATATGTGTCTGCACTTCTCTCGCAGGTGCGTCCTCTCCAATGCACCGCTCAGTCAATCAAGTTAACACCGAGTGTCATCAGTATGTACAGCATGTAAGGACTACAGTATTGATGCACTCACTCAGCCGTGGGGAGCAGTGCACAAAATCACTGAACATGGCAGGAATCATTTATTTCTGTGAAGGGAATCAGTCCTAATCTTGGAAACCTTGCAGCACTTGGCTTCTGTCTGCTTGACTTTGGGCATTAACCTTCAGAACACGAACATGACGGCGTTCCGGCAAATCCAGGAAAAAATTGATACGAAAGTCAATCTCTCCAAATGGGAGTGCTTTGTGTTTCAGAAATGAATCAACCACGGTGATGATAACATAATAAATGGCATTAAAAAGTTTTGAAATACAGCTTATCTAGCTGATCGCTTTATGCAGAAAATTACCTGTAATAAAAAGGGTCTTAAGCACTCGAAACTGAACAGCCATTAAATTCATAGTCACAGGAATGCTAAAATTCCTCAAAAGGTTAAAAGGCTGGCCACAGACAGTCTCAAACCTTTTTATTCCTGGTTTCTGTGTAATTTCTATCAATTCACAGCATCTCAGTTACTTGATTAATGTTCCCTGACCAACAGTTGTCAGACTGTCATGAAATACTACACTGACTCTATATCCCCTTGCTGTCATAAACAATGCCCTTTTATTTAGAAAAGGTATTAGCTCAATGTCTAACTTGTTGATGATGAGATTTAGCAAATCAAATAATTACAGAAGTGAAAAATTAAATACCATTGACATGAGAGAAGGCATATTGAAAGAGATTTAAAACGACAGAGGAAAGTAAATGGCTTGGGAAATCTATTACAAGTGATACTGTTGCTAGTGATAACACAAGACATCATCCCTTCAATTCTTACATTTACTGAGCCTTTATGAAGTATCAAGCACTGTCACGAGACAGGAGATACAAAGATGAATGGGATCATCGTCCTCCTCACCTTTAGTCACTTACATTAATTTATTTAATGAGAGCTTGTGTGTTATAAAATATTTAAGACATTTACTCTCCCATTTTTCAAGGAGTATACATAATTGTATAAATCTCTCTAGCCTTGTGTTAGAACTCAAAGCACTTTGTAGACATTAACTCATCAATTCAACAGTAGAACAGAAGGAGACAACACAGTACTTTAAATTACAATTAAGTCCATGCTTGTTCACTATGCAAGACTTCCCAAAGCAATAAAGTCTATACAAAGATTGATCAATTTTTATCAGTCCATAAATTATAGAAGGAGTTCTGGTGGCACAGTGCCTAAGGCATTTGACTGCTAACCAGAAGGTTGGTGGTTCAAACCCACCAGCCTCTCCTCAGAAGAAAGATGGAGCAATCTACTGCAGTTAAGATTTACCGCCTCAGAAACCCAACGAGGGTCGCTATGAGGTGGCACTGACTCAATGGCAGAGAGTTTGGTTTGGCTTATAAATCATACAGAAGCATCAGTGGCAAAGTGGTTAGAGCGCTCAGTTGCTATCTAATAGTTCAGTGGTTCAAACCCACTCACCACTCTGTGGAGAAAGATGTGGCAATCTGTTTCCAGAAAGATCAAAGCCTGGGAAATGCCATGCAGAAGTTCTATTCTGTCCTATAGGGTCACTGTGAGCAGGAATTGACTCGATGGCAGTGGGTTTTTGAGTTGTTTATCACAGATTACAGCCACTACACATGGAAACCCAATTAGGTATACATTTTAATCTTCATGTGTATGTGTAGGAGGGAATATTGTAGAAAATGCTGGCTAAGCAAAGAAGAAGAAATCGCCAAAGGCTTAAATGCTGGTATCAAAAAGCCATGCAATAAATAATCAGAGTAGCAAATATTTTGACCTCAATTTCTAGAGCTAAGGGTACTTTCAGGAGCTCTGGTAGCATAGTGCCTAAGGCACTTGACTGCTAACCAGAAGGCTGGCGGTTCAAACCCACCAGCCACTCCTCAGAAGGAAGGTTGAACAAACCACTTCCATGGTGATACTGCCTTGGCAACCCAAGGAGGGGTCTCTATGACTGTTCTGACTCAACGGCACATAACAACAACAACAACAACAACGAGGGTACTTTCATTAATCAGAAAAATCAGTAGTCAGGCAGCAAATAATAATAACAAAATAAAATGATAATAATAATAAACCCATAGCTATTTTTTTCAAGTATTTTATGTATTTTGGTGACAATATATACAAACAAATATACATCCATTCACAATTTCTACATTAACAGTTCAATTAACAGTGATTACACATTCTATATTGTGTCATCATTCTCCCTCTCTGTACCCATAGTCTTTCATCACCACTAATCTAGGGTCTCCACCCTTTAAATTCCTTTGCTGTGTTTTAGATCTACCATGTCAGTTTAAGCTCATGTAGATAATTTTTTATCAGTGCTATGCTCAAGGCAAACACTGTTTAATAAATGGGCTAAATTGCTTAGGTTAATAATGGCTTCATGGGATAGTTTTTTTTCACGCTTTGAAGGCATTTCCAACCATCAGTTTAGGCTGGTTTCCCAGTCTGAATGTATCTGTAGGTCTGTAGAAGCCCACGGCTAATTTTAAAGAGAAAAGATGAAGCCAAGGCACAAAGGAATGCTAATTAATACCAAGCCTTATTCAATGAGGTTTTCTGAATATGTAGGTCCTGGTGATTTAGAAAATTTCAACAACAAATATTTATTTTACTTCAAATAGAATTCCTTGGGGCTAAAAAAAAGAGCCATTGCTGTGGAGTTGGTTCCAATCAAGTCTATCCCATGTATCACAGAGTAGAACTATTCCAGAGGGTTCTCTTGGCTGCAATCCCTACAAAAACAGATCTCCAAGCCCTTCCTCCATGGTGCTGCTGGGTGGATTTGAACTGTCAACTTTTAGGTTAGTTGTCAAGTACAAACTGCAAAGTCTCGTTGGTTTACTACACAACTCGTAATAGTAGTAAAGCAATGGACAAGTAGGCAAGCTGTATGGAGTATCAACTATTAGAATGGCTCCAGGGGTATCTGTAATACATATCCAATATCCACAGTCATTTTAGGCTATGTGTGGCTGCCTTAAAAATTCCAATTCGCTTTCCAGAGAGATTTTGTTCTGGACATGGGGGACACCCTCCAAGTAGATCAGAATGCTGAAGGAGGAAGAAAAAACAACACTGAGTGAATTGAGATGCCTTGGATAGTGTGGGATGGCTTCAGACAAGAGAGGCTCTCAGGCATGTATCATATCCACAAGGCAGGCTGTATATTGATTCCTGGTCCCTTGAGGTAAGGCTAGCTCATCATTTTGTGTTTCTTTGGTTGGCTGATTATTTAGCTCTATATCTGCAACTACACGCACATTTACCACTTAAACATATGTTGGGTATCTTCTCCCAAATCCCTCGAAAACTATGAAACGGCTTATGGGCCAGGCAGACTAGGAGTAAGACAGGCTAGGGAGACAGAAGTGAGTGGGAAAGCACATATCCCATTTGAGAAGGCAGTTAGTTGCTACTCACAAGAAGCAACCAATCTGGACTTTTAGATGAATTTTCCTGTTTTCAAACAAAGATGACCTGGACCAAATTTAGACTGAAGGTACGAATCTTCGATGGCTACTAAACACCAGTGCTCATGTTTCTCCCCAGGGCAGGTGTTCAAATCTCCCCTTCCAGTGTGCCGAATTACAGAGGAATGGGGACTGCTGTACACCTGTCTTAATGTCTGTTAGGTGTAACTATTAAGGATGAGGTTCTACAGTCAGAAAAACTCAACAAGTTGAGTAATAAGCAGCTCTGATGGTGCAGTGGTTAACGAATTTGGCTGCTAACAGAAAGGTCAGCTATTCCATGGGAGAAAGATGAGGTAGGCTGCTTCCTGAAGACCCACAGCCATGGAAACTCTCGGGGGCAGTTCCACTCTATCGCTGTGAGGGGGACTCAACTCAGTGGCAGTGAGTGAGCTGAGTAATGCTGGATAAATTATCTCATCTGAGACTATAAAACAGGGGCAACAGTGTTATAAGACGTTTCAAACAGGAAATTCACAGAACAGTACTGAGTACCTACACTTTATGGCACACGGTAAATATTCAAGCAATGTTATCTTTTGTATTCAAATTATGTATCCCTTCCACAATAAATGCATTTTTTGAGGACTTTGTTATGCTGCAGTGTAAGCAGTGCTCATCCACAGTGGCAAACGTGACAAAGTTTTTGTTTTAATTATTACATTTTAGTGAGAGACTGACAAGGAAACACATAAGCATGGTAATTTCGCATACAAAACCAATGTTATAAAAACCAAAAGCAGAAGAAGAGGCCAGAATGACCTGACCCCCGACTAACCAGGACCCGCACACCAGCACATCCCCGCGTCCAGTTGTCCAAGTGTCTGCATCCCACCACGTCGCCACTATGCCCAGGAGAAAGCCTGAATCGGTTACTAAGGGAGATGAAGCCAAGGTGAAACGAACCACAAAGACCTGCAAGGCTATCTGCTAAACTGCTCCTCTGAAGCCAGAGCATTAGTCTCAAAGGGCCCCTGCAAAGAAGGCAGAGAAGGTACTCAAAGGGAAAAAGGTGATAGCAGATGCTGGCAAGGATGGCTATTACCCTGGATGCCAAAAGACCAGGCTCAGAAAGCTGAAGGTGCTAGATACGCCCAGTGAAGTGTGTGCATTTGTGATAACTGTGTACTTCTACTGACCACACAGTCTGAAAACTTTTTCTCAACTTTCATAAAAAATGCAGATTTCTGTTTTACTTACTTTAAACTACGTTTTTGGCACACAGACCATTTCACTGTTTTTTGGGGAAGGGGCAGAGTCACTAACAGAAAGTCTCTGAAGCTGGATTGATGTGGAAGAAAACACCTTTTACTTCTAGGTTTCAGAGACTTCCTCTTGGTTCCCAGGAGGAGGGATTTCCTGATGCTGACACATATTAGCCACCTTGGCACAAATAAATGGCTTGTGGTATGGAAAAACTAAAATCTGTTTTTACATCTTCATGTCTTCTCCTTCTCCGCATTCAGTATAGATTTGACTCCCACATACCCAGAGACCTGTTAGGACCTGATCCCAAAAAATTAGTTACCAGTATGTCAGGTCATCTGGACTTTCCAGTGATGCCCATTTCAATGGCATCCCGCAAAAGAACAGTGGTTTATTTTCTTATACTATGGATCTTCACATTGATGGTTCTGCCAGGGTCAGCTTGTGAAAAGCTTTTAAACAACATGCTAAATGTGAAATGGAAAACTTCACCCTAAACTTTCCCTGTTCAGAGCATCAGAAGAAGACTTCACTGGGTATTACAGTAGGTTTTTTTTTTTTTAAAATTTTGGAGCTCAGATGGGGCAGTGGTTAAAGTGCCGGGCTGCTGACCAAAAAGGTCAACAATTTGAACCCACCAGCTGCTAAAGTGGAGAATGATAAGGTGCTCTGCTTCCCATAGATTAGCAGCCTTGGAAACCCTATGTTGTTGTTGTTGTTAATGTGCCATCACGTTGAACCCGACTCATAGCGACCCCTCCTTGGGATTCCGAGGCAGTATCACTACAGAAGTAGATTGCCCCATCTTCCTTCCAAGGAGTGGCTGGTGGATTTGAACCGCCAGCCTTCTGGTTAGCAGTCAAGTGTCTTAGCCACTATGCTACCAGAGCTCCCTTGGAAACCCTATAGGGCAGTTCTATTCTGTCCTTGGGTTGCTAAGAGTTGGCATTGATTGGATGGCAGTGTTGCTTTTTTTTTTCTTTTCTGATTTTGACATTCTTTTGGAAGAAGGGAGTTCAAAAGGTATTGTATATTGTTAATAATTGTTTGCCTATGTCCTGCCTTAAATACCATGATTGTTTAAGAAAAGTATCTTCAGTAAAGCTGGCTAGAGTTAAAGAAAAAAAAAAAAAATCACTAAAACCAGAAACCATATGATGAGGCAAAGTAACTAAGGTAAACAAAAAACAAAACTCACTGTAATCGATTCAATTCCAACTCATAGCAACCTCCTTTGGGTTTCCAAGGCAGTAAATCTTTATGGAAGTAGATTGCCCAGTCTTCCTTCTGTGGAGTGGCTGGTGGGTTTGAACCACCAAGCTTCTGGTTAGCAGTCAAATGCCTTAGGCACTACGCCACTAGAGTTCCTTAGTAACTAAGGTAGGGAAAAACTATTCAGACTAGGGGGTTAGAAGACCTTTCTCAGAGGCAATGATCAAGATGATACCTAACTGATAAGAAGAATCCAGTCATGTGAAGATTTTGGGGTCCTCTGTTAGTCAAACAACCCATACCAAGACCCCGAGAAGGAAGGAACTTTGTTGGTTCAAGGGATAAAAAGGAGATTAGGGTGGTTGGAAAAAAGGATAAGGAAGATGACAGAAATGGAGAAGACTATCCCAAAACCATTGTCAAGGGTTTATTAGGAACAGAGGACTTAGGTTCAATGAAAAGATAGCCTTACCCCTGTAGCTCTTTTCCTTACTAACATCAAATTACCACACTTGTACCTCAGGACCAAAGACGCAAAAAAGGGACACAGTAAAAAGACAGCAAAGGGTATCTTCCAACAACTAACTATACATTTGCTTAGAAAATATTTCTAAGGCGTCATTGCATGTGATATACTGCATTCCACATCCTGGACAAGTTTATTAACAATTCAGAGCATTCTGAAATGTCCCTTCCTTAAATACTCTAGACACATTTTTGCCCCAAAGTCACTGCATTAGCTATTTCCTAGGCTTGGCATGCTCTTCTGTCAGTTACCTGAAAAGCTCATTTTCTTATGTCTTCAAGTCTTTGCTCACATACTACTATCCTACTGTATTCTCCATTCCCTTCGCCAAACTGTGGCTTTATTTTTTTTTCTTCCCATTGAGCTCATTAATTTGCATTATACTCTATAAAATCATTATTTGCCCCCTCTCCCATCCAATCCACTAGGTTTTTATAGGGTGCATTAGTGGGTATTTCAGAGGCCTTCGTGGAGAAGTCTTTGAAGCTGTACCTTCCCTAAGACTGACCCTCTAGACTCCCCAAAGCTGAGGCTCTATATATCTGGGCTCCTCTCACCCAAGAAGGCAGCCTTCTTTACAAATCCCTCTTGCTCAGCTAACTGAGTGGCACCTACTCAGGCCACAAGTACACATAGCTCCCTTGTCCCACCATATAAAGTATAGTTTTATATTTTCTTTTTGTTCCCCAGCCATTATGGGCAACCATTTGTCTGAAGACTTATCCAGATTTCTACACCATCTTAAATAAATGTAAGGTATTTATTTACTATATAAAAATGCATACACTCATACATACACACACACACACACACACACACACACACACACACACACACATATATATATATATATACTCACTTACCAACTATCTTGTTATCCAATATTTCAGAGTAAAACATCTATTCTACTATTTTGTGCATTAACAATGTCAGTAATGAATGTTAAGGTGTGAGATGAGATTATCACTGGTTATGATGTGTCAACTTGACTGGGTCATGATTCTCATGGTTTGGCAGTTATGCAATATTGAAATTTGGCAATTACGTAATGATGCCGTCATCCTCCATTTTGTGATCTTAGGTCTTTAGGGCTACTATAACAGAAATACCAAAAACAGATGGCTTTAATAAACAGGAATTTATTTTAGTTTAGGAGTCTAGAAGTCTGAACGCAGAGTCCCAACTCTAGAGGCTGAGTGAAGGCCCCTCAATCTTGGGCTTCAGCTCTGCTTCTTATTCCAGGCTCACTGGAGCTGGAGGTTTCTCCTAACTCATGCAGCTGCTAAACGGCACAATCTCAAGGTTAACAGGCAACATGTCAGGCCACTGGTTCAAGTCCAAGAATTGGAGGTGAAGAGTCGGCCAAGTGCAAGATCCAAAATATGTCAAAAAACTACAGACCATTCCCAATTCAGCATAGTGGCAGGATACAATATCAACATACAAAAGTCAGTTGGATTCCTCTACACCAGCAAAGAGATCTCTGAAAAGGAAATCAGTGCCATTCACAATAGTCACAAAAAAGATAAGATACATGGAAATAAATCTTACCAGGAATACAGACACACAACCACCACCACCACCCCCAAAAAAAAAACACCTCACTGCCATCGAGTTGATTCTAACTCATAGTGACCTCCTTTAGGTTTCCAAAAAGGTAAATCTTTATGGAAGCAGACTGCCAAGTCTTCCTTCCACAGAGTGGCTGGTGGGTTTGAATCACCACCCTTCTGGTTAGAAGTCAAATGCCTTAGGTACTACGTCAGTAGAGAAAACTACAAAACACTCTTTCAAAAAACCATAAGAGATCTATAAAATAAATGGAGGAACATACCATGCTCGTCGATAAGAAGACTGAACATTGTGAAAATGTCAATACTACCCAAAGCAATCTATACATTCAATGCAATCCTGATTCAGATTCCATCAACATTCTTTAAAGACATGGAAAAACCAATCATTCGTTTTATATGGAAAGGACAGAGACCTCCGATAAGCAAAGCACTACTGAAGAACAACAAAGCAGGAGGTCTCACACTCCCGATCTCAAAACCTACTATACAGCCACCGTTGTCAAAACAGCCTGGTATTGGTACAACAAACATACAGACCAGTGAACAGAACTGAGGACCCAGAAATAGATCCATCAACCTATGGTCAGCTGATCTTTGACAAAGGGCTGACATCCATTCAGTGGGGGAAGAGATAGTCTCTTTAACAAAGGATGTGGGCAAAACTAGATATCCATTTGCAGAAAAATGAAACAAGATCCATACCTCACACCATACACAAAAACTGCCAGAACCATGCCAGATGGATCAAAGACTTAAATGTGATATCTAAAACTATAAAGTTCATCAAAGAAAAAATAGGGGCAAACTTACAGGCCCTAATTTATGGCATAAACAGACTATCAAGCATAACCCAAGATGCACAAGCAGCAGAAGAGAAACTAGATGATTGGGACCTTCTAAGAACTAAATTCTCATGTGCATCAAAAGACTTCTCCAAAAGAGTATAAAGAGAACTTACAGAATGGGAACAAATATTCAGCAATGACATATCAGACAAACGACTAATCTCTAAAATTTATAGAAAACTGCAACACCTCAACATCAAAAAGACAAACAATCCAATTAAAAAATGGGCAGATGTTATGAACAGACACTTCATCAAAGAAGATATTCAGGCAGCCAACAAACAAATGAAGATATGTTTGCAATCATTAGCGAATGTTGTTGGGTGCTGCTGAGTCGGCTCTGACTCATAGCAACCCTGTGTACAACAGAATGAAACACTGCCTGATCTCGTGCCAGCCTCACAATTCTTGCTATACCTGGCAATCCATCTTGTCGAGGGCCTTCAGAGATGTAAATCAAAACAACCATGAGATACCATCTCATCCCAGCATTAATAGAAAAGTTCAACAAGACAGAAAGTAACAGATGTTGGTGAGGATGGGGAGAGATTAGAACTCTAATACACTGCTGGTCGGACTATAAAATGATACATTGACTGTGAAAATCAGTATGGTAATTGCTTAAAAAGTTGGAAATAGAAATACCATTTGATCCAGAAATTCTATTACTAGAATATATCCTAAAGAAGTGAGAGCTAGGACACAAACAGATACATGCACACAGGTTCACTGCAGCACTATTCACAATAGCAAAGAGATGGAAGCAACCTAAGTGCCCATCAACCGAGAAAAGGACAAACCGTGGTACAAACACACAATGGAATACTATGCAACCCTAAAGAATAATGTACAATCTGCAAAAAAAAAAAAAATGCATAATGTGGATAAACTTGGAGGACATTGTGCTGAGTGAAATAAGTTATTCACACAAGGACAAATAGTGTATTAGTCCACTATTGTAAAAAGTCAAGGAAAGGTTTATACACTAAAAAGGAAACTTTCTTTGTTGGTTACCAGGGACAGGAGGGGAGAGGAGGAAAATTCCTAGATAGGTCGGTGGGGGGGTGGGATATATATATATATATATATACACACACACACACACACACACACACAAAAAAAAAAAAAAAAACTCCATGCCTCCTTGGATTTCCAAGGCAGTATCACTACGGAAGGAGATTGCCCAATCTTCCTTCCAAGGAGTGGCTTGTGGGGTTGAACTGCCAGTCTTCTGGTTAGCAGTCAAATGCCTTAGGCACTATGTCACCAGAGTTCCCATATATACCCACCCACTGCCGTTGAGTCATATCTGACTCATAGCAACCCCTCCTTTGGCTTCCAAGGTGGTATCGCTACGGAAGTACGTTGCCCAACCTTCTTCCGAGGAGTGGCTGGTGGGTTTGAACTGCCAGCCTTCTGCTTAACTGTCAAATGCCTTAGACACTATGCTACCAGAGCTCCTACCCATATACCTATGTATATATTATATGTGTGTGTGTGTGTGTGTATGTGTATATATATGTATGTATATATGTATATGTGTGTGTATACACACACACACACTTATATACAGACACACACACCAGAGATTATTAGTGCTTACCAGGAGTAGGAAGGAGGGGGAGGGGTACCTTTTGTTTGCAGGGCATTGAGTTTATGCTAATGGTGATGGAATATTTGGAGAGGGATAGCAATAATGGTGGCATACCATAAAAATTGTCATCAATGTCCCTGAGCTATAATTGTGGAAGTTATGTTGGCGAGTGTCTTGTTGTGTATGTTTTCACCACAGTAAAAGTCAAAAAATAAAAAATAAGCTAGAGACCTTTCCTAAAGTTTCTCTATATATACTAGAAGTAGGCCACACCCAGAAAGATAACCCCCTTCCACTGATTAACATCTCACAGCAGATTACACCATATCCAATCTCATCATGGGGAATAACCACATCCAACTGCCAAACCAAAATCCAAACCAAACTCACTGCCATCAAGTCGATTCTGATTCATAGCAACCTCCTCTGGGTGTCTGAGGTGGTAAATCTTTACGTAAGTAGATTGCCCAGTCTTCCTTCCACGGGCTGGCTGGTGGGTTCGAACCACCTACCTTCTGGTTAGCAGTCAAATGCTTTCAGCATTATGCCACGACACTCAAAATCACAGCCCGGTTGTTTTGACACACAACCTTAACTACCACATGTGGTCATCCTTCATTTTGTATAATGTCGATCTGTGCATAACCACCTGGTTTCTGGAACCTAACCATGTCAGTAAGTGAGGAGTAGTATGTATAATTATATTTAATAGAAGTATTTTTATATTTAGGCTGGAAAGAGTTCCTAACAGTAAGAAAGTTACCAAACTCCCTTCTTAATAAAAATCCCACCCTCCAGAGTATCTTCCTCTGAATCTTCCGTTAACATGGACTAGGGGTTGGGCAGAAGCATCTCCTCTCCCAAGAGGGAGGGAATGTGCCACAAGTGTATCAACTTTTAAGAAATTCCTTAATTCATCTTCGTTCTAAGAATGCTGAGTGATTTTTTATATAAGCTGTTGGAGACGGTCATTGGTCACCCTGGCCTTCTTCTGAGAAGTTTTTCAAGGCCTATGTATGGCATCTCTCTTCAAGACAGGGGAATATTTGTATCCCTTCATCCTTACCTTGGAGCTTTGGGTATAATTCCAAGAGAATAAGAAATTGCTTATTGTATATCATGTTACACAGGAACACTGGGGCACTGTGGTTAAAGCATTTGACTGCTAACCACGAGGTTAAACCCACCAGCCTCTCCTTGGAAGAAAGATAAGGCAATCTGCTTTCATAAAGATTTACAATCCTGGAAACCCTGTGGGGCAGTTCTACAGTGTCCTATAGGGTCACGAGTCAGAATCAACTCGATTCTGACAATAGATTTGGGTTTTCATATCATGCTACAAATAGAATAGCAAACAACTGCAATTTAACTTATAATTGTCTAAATGTGAGTATCCTACAGCCTAGAAAATATATGTTCATGTAATAGATTAAGAATATAGAATTAACAGGACTACTTTAAATAGCTGTACAAACTGTGCCCTGCATGAAGGTATTCTGAAAGAGGGAGTGTTGTATTTTGCTTGAGGGTACATTTTTCTATCACACACAATGGGGCTTACTTTTAGCTAGTTGTGGCCCTGTTGATTTATTTATACGATGGTTTTATTTGACTTCAACATTATATAAGAAGTCTCACTATAATAGTCTAGATTCATTCTGGAGGATTATGTCAATGGGAAACCTTCAACTTTCTTGACTTAAATGATACCTTGGAATGCTAACGGAAGATCTTAGTGAATAACTTCAAATCTTGTAAGTTCAAAGCCAAAAAGAAGCAATACCACCTAATAAGCAAACTGGTGGCGAGCACAAACATAGCCTACTATGAAGGAATGTACTTTCAAGCTGGCCTCATGAACAGTGGTCTTGTGTTCCATCACACAGTTTCAGTATCTATGTATGGCATCCATAAGAAGGATGCAATAGTTGAACTGACCAAGTTGAATACTTCCAGAACTGGTACTGTACACAAGAAATGTACAGGCTTAAAACTGGAATTATACTTATTTTATAAAGCAAACAAACATAGTAAAACTAAAGCTGTCTAGGAAAGCTGAAGATCATATACTCACATCAATTACAATTCTGGCCTCAAGCATAAAGGAAGAAATCAAAAGAGGCTGAGTGAACACGCTTTTCTCTAGAGATAGATTCCTATAGTCTCTTGGAAAACAAAGGTCCTTTAGATAAATATTTTCTTTTGTAAACAGCCTGGTGAATAACTAAAAATATGGAATGGTTCTCATTTCTACCCTGATGGAAAATGAGAGGCTTGTGTGCAAACTTGGAATTGGCATAAACAAGCAATGCCTGCTTTATTTTAATAACACCAATGATGTTAAGGAAGTACTAGATGAAGTAAGACTTTCATTAAAAATCTGAAAATATCATATGCTGTGAATGCTAAAACTTACATATTTACAAATACACACATACGAAATAGCTGGCTGCATCAGGGGCCACCAACTTGCATTGTTGCTAGTATGCTAAATGTCAACGTCCAAGGTCAGAAACTGCTATCACACAATATAACCTTTGGAATTTCACAGTAGTGGTCAAACATACAAAACTAAAGCAAAATGGCAAAAAATGTATCTTCTTTGCCATGTTAAGAGAAAAAAGGACTTGCTATTTTATGAATAAATTCTACCATCCCAAATAAATAATGAAGGACCTAAATAAATTAACAGAAACAACACAGAAAGGCTATGCCATATCCCATTATAAAAGAATTCATCCTTCTTTAATCTTCATTTTACTCTTCTGTTTAAACCAAAATTTAATCTTCCTTAATTATTTTTCTTCAAAATTCAAGCTCTAATCATTTTGTGCTTTTAGGATCATTACAACTAAAATAACAAAGCACAAAGAAGACAGGTGATAAGATTATAATCAGCAATCTGTTACTCCCCGGAAGCTTTAGAATATACTTATTATGCACACAAAAAAATTAAAAAACACTACAGAAATAAAAATATATTATCAGACAGTTATAAACAACATATGATGTTATCATATTGATTATTATAAGGCAAAAGAGACCCAAATATTTGGGAACAATGAAAATATCCTGTGTCAATAGCTGCCATATTGCCTAAACTATAATTCCTGCACAATTAACACTGCGATGAAGTCAAAGAATCCCCATTCTACTTCAATTTGCTTTGAACAAGGGTTGAGTGGAGACCGGAATTCAGAGTAGGTAAACTGCATCCAAAAGACTGGCAGTTCAAACCTCCTCAGAAGGAAGGTTGGGCAATCTATTTCTGTAGTGATACCGCCTTGGAAACCCAAGGAGGGGTTGCTATGAGTCAGGTCTGACTCGACGGCACCTAAACAACAACAAACTGCATCTGCCTTATCTTGGATGGAAGTGTGTTTTTCATTATTTTTCATTATGCTGATGATTATAAAGCTATTTGGTGCAGAGCCTGAGGCATCTGACTGCTAACCAGAAGGCTGGTGGTTCAAACCCACCAGCCACTTCTTGGAAGGAAAGTTGGGCAATCTACTTCCATAATGACACTGCCTCGGAAATCCAAGGAGGGTGTGCTATGAGTCAGATCCAAGTCCATGTCAGTGAGTTGTTGTTTTTTTTTTTTTTTTTGGGGGGGGGGTAAGGTGGGGTCTAAGAATCTCCACTGGCCAACATATACATGGACTACCAAAGCTCTCTAGACTCAGAATATATTTTAGTTAAATAATAATGGCTAATATTTCTGAGTCTGTGCCATTAATATATGCTGATACTGAAAGTAAGGGGCCTGTGTTCAGAAATCATACTCTTACTGATGATGCTACATCGCTTTCTTTTAGCTATACAAGTTTACGAAATTCCTTGGGTAGTGTCAAGAATTAATCTATTCTAGCACATACATATACTGAAATGGACTGTTAGCTAAGAGGGCAGAATCTGACATTATTTTTCTAGGTCCAAATGTCCTCTCCAAGATTTATTCTGCATGATTTTGTACATGCTTTTTAGCTTCTCTTCTTTAGTCTATGGGTCTTAGTTTTCCTTATTTGAAAAATAGTTCATATTTAAGGAATTTAATGGCCTATCACATGTAAAATATATAATGTTGTGCCTAGTACACAGATAATGTAAATATCAGCTAATATTGTTATTAGAGTCATACAGTTGGTAGACATTTGTTGTTGTAGTTGCCTAGACCTTAAGTTTCATGAAATCATTATTTTTCTATGTATGCATACACATGAATGACATATATAAAATACACACACACACACACACACAATATAATTAGGAGCTCTGGTAGCATAGCGCCTAAGGCACTTGACCACTAAACAGAAGGTTGGCGGTTCAAACCCACCAGCCACTCCTCGGAAGGAAGACTGGGCAATCCTATTTCTGTAGTGATACTGCCTCAGAAACCCAAGGTGGGGGTTCGGTATGAGTCGGTGCTGACTTGACGCACATAACAACAACAACAACAAACATAATAAAATTATGAAGAATTCTACAAAGTACTAGCCACTCAACTACTCAAAACCAAAGTTTCAGATCTGCTGAGGCTGCTACAATTTAAAACGCCGCATGTTCAGTCAATTTTTGAAATGCATGCTGTCTTAAGAAATTCAGCAGTTACAGAGAATCCAGGCAAAATTCTGCAAGAGTAGCTTTTCTTCTAAGTATACTGACAATATGAATTTGATTATTAATCAAGTATCAACATATCTGCTATATATTGAGCCATATTCTCCTAGTTACTAATATTCTCTTTGGTCATAGTGTAGGAAGTTTTTTAGAAATGAATAAATAACTCTTTCAGGATATGACACAGCATACAGGAAGTAATGAGGTTTCTTCAAACATGACTTAGATCTCAAGCAAAACAAGGAGCAATCCCCATGAACACACACTCCACAACAAAAGAAGAGAACACTAACTCAAAGTTGTATAATGTTTTCTTCATTATAAAAATGCTCAAAGGATATGAAACCAAAATGAAGAAAGTAAAACATAATGAGACATAACAATACAGTGATTTGAATCTTTATCTCTGCATTCAGAAGATTTCATGGTGTACACATTTTCTAAATTACTGCTCTTCACACATATGTGTTTCATTTCTGAGCACACTTAGGTTTCTGGAATACCATAGCTACAAGGGTCCAGTTTTGTGTCTTTTGTTCTATCCTGTAGTATTTTATTACCTGCATCCTATTTGTCATCTGAACGAACCTCTGCCCAGATCTCCCCATCATCATCCACTCTTTCATTCAATTAAAAAGAATATAAACACTGAATTAAGTTTTGTTCTTTGATGATTAAAACATTCACAAAAGCAAGGACACAAACACCAAGTTCATCAAAGAGTATTTAACCTATGTAAGAAAAACGTGGTATCAGGATTGGAGGAAGAATCATTAACAACCTGAGATATGCAGACGATACAACTTTGCTTGCTGAAAGGGAGGATGACTTAAGGCACCTACTGATGAAGGTTGAAGAATACAGTCTGCAGTATGGATTACATCTCAACATAAAGAAAACAAAAATCCTCACAACTGGACCAATGAGCAGCATCACAATCAATGGAGAGAAGATTGAGGTTGTCAAGGAATTCACGTTGCTTGGTTCTACAATCGATGCCAACGGAAGCAGCAGTCAGGACATTAGACGACGTGTAGCATTGGGAAAGTCAACTGCGAAGGAACTGTTTCAAGTGCTGAGGAGCAAGGATATCTCCTTGAGGACTAAGGTGCGCCTGACACAAGCCATGATATTTCCAATCGCCTGGTATGCATGTGAGAGCTGGACAATGAATAGGGAAGACTGAAGAAGAGTTGATGCTTTTGAGTTGTGGTGCTGGCGAAGAATGCTGAAAGTACCATGGACTGCTAAAAGAACTAACAGATCTGTCCTGGAGGAAGTGCAGCCAGAATGCTCCTTGGAAGCAAGAATGGCCAGACTTTGTCTCACCTATTTTGGTCATGTTGTAAGAAGGGACCATTCCCTGGAGAAGGATGTCATGCTTGGTAGGGTGGAGGGTCGACGAAAGAGGGGGAGGCCTTCAACGAGATGGATTGATACAGTGGCTGCGATGATGGGCTCGAGTATAGCAGGGATTGTGGGGCTGGTGCGGGATCGGGCAGTGTTTCGTTCTGCTGTGCATGGGGTCGCTATGAGTCGGAAACGACTCGACGGCACTTAACAACAACAACAACAGGTTGAAATATTGTTATTACCTTAAATAGAATGCCACTGGGCAGAAGTGTTGAAATGCCAATAACTAATACAGATTAGAAAAGCAATGTAATTCAGTACAAAAACTGTTGTTTCTTTCCTAAACTCCCTTATTTGAATTACAGAAGATGGTAGGTGGAAACATTCTGAAAGACTGGATGGGAATAATAAGCTTTAGAAGTTGGTGGGACTTCAACATCTTTTCAACTTTATTTTAGAAAATATGGTTTGTCTTTTCCTTGTTATCAGAAGAATAGTACCTCTATTTCTAGCAACCTGGTAAGAGTTATCAATGGGGGTGGGGTAAGAGGGTGGAGAGGGCTGACTGAAAAAGCATCCAAATAAAAAATGTAAGAGGAAAACAGTTAAACAAGGGAAAAACAAGAAGTCAATGCTGAATACAGAAGCCTTCCATTTACCATCATGTAACGTCCCCATCAAACCACACTAGCTCTGCCTTTCCTTCCCCGTACAGTTCAACATTTGCTAGTGTGGCAGCAGTAGCTAACACCGAGTGACTGATACAGGCCAGACACTTACTCTACCGTGTACTTTAAATGTGTCATCTCACTTGATTCTCAGCTCAATTCCATGTACAACTACTATTATCCATATTTTATAGAGAAGGAATTTTATGGAGATTCAAAGAGGAGAACTGGCTTTCCCAGAGTCACACACAGTGAGTAGCAAGGATTTAAACCAGGGTGTGTGTCAGGAGTCCTTTGGTGGTACAAAAAGCACTTAACTGCTAACAGATAGGCTGTAGGTTCAAGTCCACTCAAAGATGACTCAGAAGAAAGGTCTAGTGACCTACTTCCAAAATATTAGCATGGAAAACCCTATGGATCAAAGTTTGACTCTGATACCATGGGATCATCATGAATCAAAATCGACTCGATGGCAACTGAATGATAGAGTCCGGGGCCTACCTGGTAACTACTACCTCCTACCCCTATATTTCAGTGATCAGTAAGACCACCCACACTGAGAATGTTTATGTAATAATAGGATAATAGTAGACAATTAACTGCCATTCAGGACCAATAGTACTCACTGATGGGCATTTCAGACACAAGTAAGCCATAATTATTATTTTACTTATTCGTAACATTTTATGTCTCAGCAATAAGAAATTTTCTGCTTATTTTTTGCAGCAACTATCATATAAACACAAGACCATAAATACATTATTTTCAAAGTGAGTAGTGCATTTATGACCCAATATATTTACTATCCAAAAAAAAAAAAAAAACTCACTGCCATTGAGTCATTTCCAACTCATAGCGACCCCCCTTTGGGTTTCCAAGGCTATTAATCTTTACAGAAGTAGATAAACCATTAAAAAAAAAAAAAACTTCATACAAATTTTAATGTTTCTCAGCACAATTTCCCTCTTAAATTGTACATCAAAATTCTTAGTACGCCTCTTCTAGTTTTTCACTTAGAATAAAATTATTGGATATTGAATATTATTGAAGTAGTTTAATTCAGGATCTCTGTACTGTTATCTGATTGCTAGGTTTGTTATCATTTTATTTGATCTGATCTGCAGAACTCTCCTTAAGTAGGTAGAACTGAGGGACAAAGAACAGATGTCAGCTATCTTACCTGTTTAAGAGCCTTTTTGGTGTGTTGCTGAAAGGAAGACACTAACTTGCTTTGTACTGCTGTGTTAGTAAGGCTTGAATCTCGAGTGGAAGACGCTTCATCAGTTACCTGCTTTGCACAAACTAGAAACAGAGAGAGATAATGATATTACTAATTTGAATTCCTTTTTTATATCCACTGTAATTAACTCACATGAAGCTTTTCTCCAACTGAAAATGGATACTTAAAATAAAGCAAAATAGCTCAGTAAAGAGAAAAGAATATATATTTCAAGTGAGAGGATCATTTAATAACTGTGTGGCCACAGTTACAAGACATTTAACCTCTCTAAGCCTCCATCTCCTCATCCACTAATTGATAATGATAATTTCCATGTCATAGGACTATTGTGTAGACATTTAAAGAAAAAAAAACCTAGCACTATGTGGCCCAAGAGTTGAGATCAATAGATAGTAATTGAATCCGAATACAGAGATTGGACAATGACGAGTATTCTGCAGAAACAAATCTAAATTCATGAAATTGTTTTCAATCAACCCAGCCCCACAGGTTAAGACTCTTCTATTTACCAGCCTTCCCTCCACAGAATCTATGACTTTCTGTGGCATGTTTATCCACTCTTATGGGCCAAGTTCACATAGCATGAAGAGGAAAAAATTAAATCCAAGATGCTAATTGTCCATTCAAGACAAGTATTTTCTACATAAATCAGCCCATTTACCAGAGTTGGACTTCTCTGCTGCATATCCTATAGAAGATATTATTTTGTTTTCCTGAAAAAGAATGATTTTTAAGAGAATGGATGTCTCCTTGCCATGGCTGACTTAGAAGCCCACAGACTTCTGTTCTCAGAAACTCATGTTGGAGCAAAAACTCTCCAATTGGTCCTCCTCTCACATTCCACTTAAGAGACTAGGTTTAAAACTGAAGTACTGTGGATGCAGGCCCTTTTCTGCGTAAGCTAGAGAAGCAGGAATTACCAGGAAAATCAAAGTGAGAAAGTACTAGGGTGAGTAGCAGAATGGAGGTTCATGTAAAAGATATGAGGCAAGAGTCAGTAGCCAAGTGCTTTACAAATGAGATCTCATTTATCTTTGAGGCTTCCTTGTAAGATAGTAAGTTATGATCTCCATAGTGGAGACAGAAAATGGGTTCAGAAAGGCTAAATCACTTGACAATGGACAAATTAACAATGAAACACCAGTGCTGGTCTCCAAAGCCAGGCTGGATTAGCCCTATAGCCTATGATTTTTCAACTTACATTTATTATCTCAAAAGCTAATAGTCAGTGTCAAAGGAAGTATAATTTGGTTGCATCATGTTGGATGTACTGATACAGGACACTAATAAAGTCAAGGGAACAAAGCATTCAGAACCTAACATGAAAAAACTGAGAACTGTGGGAGAGAATGATGGGCCCAGGAAATACTATGGTTGAAGTAGGGAAAGGATTTGCCAATGGACATAGTGAGAGAAGTCCCTGAAATAAACAGCGTCTAACTTTCTTCTGGGAGCTCTGGTAGCATAGTGCCTAAGGCACTTGACTGCTAACCAGAAGGCTGGTGGTTCAAACCCACCAGCCACTCCTTGGAAGGGAGATGGTGCAATCTACTTCCATAGTGATACTGCCTTAGAAACCCAAGGAGGGGTCGCTATGAGTTGGGGCCGACTCGACGGCACATAACAACAACAACACAACTTTCTTCTATTTAATGCAATATGACACTCTTCCTTATGACAATCTAAATATCTCATAAATTTACATTTTATAACACTGCTTGCATAAAATATGGCATCTAAGCTCCTCTCCTGGAAATGATCATTAGAGTATTCTGTAATATGTTTTCCAGACTTATCAAAAAACATTGGAAACAATCATCAGTTTATATTCCAGAGATAAACCTATTTTGTATACTGATTACACAGATGGCCTTCTCAACATTCTGATGTCTCTCCAAAGTATGACAAACTGGGGAGATGAGAGAGAGAGATGGCGGACAGGATATACAAACCCAAGTGAATAGACCTAAATGGATGAAATGGAAGCTCAGCCAGGAAAGTAAAGTGTGAGTTGGCAAATGGGTTTTATTACTTTCAGATTCTTTGAGTAGTATTTCTACCTAGAAAACTGGAAACTGACTGATGGTTAAAAAAGGAAAACCAAATGTACTTCATGGATCTTATTAAATTTATGCAAACTATGAGCATGTTTATGCATAGTAGACATTAAAATTCAAACTTATTACTGATTTGCTTTGGAAATACTTTTATGTGTAAGTCTCTCGAAGGCAATCTTCAATGCAGCAGGACCAAATAACAACAAATCATGAATCAGTGTGTATGTGATCGAGGCCTCACTTACTTCCCTGGAATGTTCTGGCTGCCAATGTAAGAGCACAAGCAGCTGTCCTTCCTGAGAACAAGAGCTTTCTAGCTCACAACCACGCAATTTCTCTGATCGGGACACCAAAGGACACTGTAAGACCTATTTCAATATCAGGACCTATGCTTTGTATTTTGGTTTAATTTTATTACTGCACTGTTTGGATAGTAATTCACATACATATGGTGTTTCCAAAAGAAAGATTCTCTTCAGTGTAGAGCCCAGAACTTCAGATGGAGGACAGGATAATAGAGCTGCAACAACAGGAAATACTACTAAGTTTGTTCTCAAAATGATTGATTTTCCTTTAACCCAACTGTTTACTTTATCGTACACTTCATCTTAGACTCAACTGAAGCATCGTGAGAATTCCTGCACTGGTAGACATTTTCCTTCCTGATTCCTTTTTCCAGAACTTGGTCCTGACTCCTCTTTCTCTTTCTTACTTTTTTTTTTTTTTGGCTTAATTACTAGTTTCTTTATAATAAATATACAATCCCAAAGAAAAATAAAACATAATATTGTGGCTGGATGGATCCCTAAAACGTTTGCCTTCTGATAATCTTTAAACCTTAAACCAAAAATATTCCCTGAAATCATCTTTAAACCAAGCAATAAAACATCAAAAACCAAACTCATTGCCATAGAGCTGATTCCAACTCTTAGTGACCCTACGGGACACGGCATGAACTGGCTCATAGTGTTTTAAGGTTATAATCTTTATGGATGCGTATTTTTCTCCTATGGAGGGGCTGGTGGATTTGAACCACTGACCTTTAAGTTAGCAGTCAAGCATTTTAACCATTGCACCACTAGGGCTCCTTCAACCAAACAACAGTTAAGCTTAAAGAGTAACTAGCTTGAGCATCTTGCTCTTTTAAAGGACTATATGGGATCAAATTGACAATAGCAATTCAAAAGGTTAGATAGGAAGATGGTGGGGGTAGGGGGCAGTGTTTATGTTAATAGGGGAGGAACAATTTGGAAAAGGTGAGAATGGTGGCACAACTTGAAGAATGTAATCAATATCACTGAACTGAATGTGTAGAAATCACTGAATTGTGTCTATGTTTTGCTGTGTATATATTCAACAGTAAATTTTAATTATGTAATAGAAAATAAAATCTACTACAGACTGTTCCCTTGGAGAGGGGGAAACCTTAATTTTTAAAAAAAAATAATAATCAAGAAAAGAAATGGACAGGGCACACACATAGTGGACTGAAAGCAGTGTGGAAGAGGGCGTGTGTGTGTGTGTGTGTGTGTGCATATATATTTCTCTTCAAGGAGCCCTGGTGGTGTAATGGTTAAAGCACCTGGCTACTAACCAGAAGGTTGGTGGTTTAAACCCACCAGCAGCTCTGCAGGAGAAAAGACCCGGCAAACTGCTCCCATAAAGGTTACCATCTAAGGAACCCTATGGGGCAGTTCCAATCTGTCATATTGGGTCACTATGAGTTAAATCAGCACTATGGCATACAACAACAATAACATATATATATTTGAAGGACTGACGAATTTGGGCTTTTCATATGTGCAGAGGAGTCACTTCATTCGCTCGCTCACTATGTTTATGACATGTGGATGCCCAAACCTAAAACCACTGACTTGCTTAGTAGATGGATTATCCAGGTTCATGCAGATTCACATTCTGACAACACACAGTTTTCTCTTTTAATTATTCTTGGAGCTCTCTTAGTAATAGATATGACAAATAGATAATGTAGGGTCCATTTTAAACAGCTGCCTGAACGTCTACCTAAAGGACTGAGCTTTGTCTCTTAAATGCAAGCCAAAGAGAAAAGAACGTGAAAAAAGGATCAGGGAAAATCCCTTGTATGTTAAATTACAACAGAAGCGAGGACACTGAAAAATTAGGACAGATGTTTCATCCAATAAATATCACGCACTGACATGAGGCTTAGAAAGTGATATCTTCTTGGCATGCAGAACAGAATAAGCTATTTTTTCTAAACATGTGTTGGCATGATCACAAACTCATGCCAATACTTTATATCTCGAAACCCCACAAGAATGCTTGCACTTTGTGTAGATGGACAAACTGAAGATGAGAAAATAAAAACGAGAGTATCAGTTCTCCATGGAACATTTATCATTCAACATTTTTAAAAAGGGTATAGAAAAGGCACAGAAGTCCATTTACATTGTGGTAGTCAGGCTAAAGGAGGCGAGCCAAAAACACAGTCACAGCTAATCTGATGGTTTTAAATTTAAACTGTTTTGTCGGATTTTCAGTATTTGCCATTTCTCTACTCTCACTCAAACTCACACTCCTAAACTTCTACCCCAAAATATTCTATTTAGAAGACTGTGAACAAACAATGGTAGAGGATTTCAAGTAACCATGAGGCAGCCTTGGAAGCCAGGGAAACCAGTGGCTGTGTTCCAGCAAGACTGTGGGTTTCATTGTCTTTCCTCAAAATTTTCTAAGTTACTCCTCTCGCTCTTTTTCATTCACCATTCAACTTGAAGTGCAACTGAACTGGAAAATGAGGGTTAGAGTTCTTATTTTTAAAGTTGAGTGCTGGAGCAAAACATATAGGTGGGACTCCCTCTTAATGTAATTAATAATCCCCTGGTAGGTGTAAAATAGGGCAAGCCTAAAATGAGTTTTGGCTTTTAACCCAAGACACAAGAGAAAAATCAGGATGTAAACCTGCTTCTGTCTCTGTTTCTACTTTTACATTTTGGATACCTTCCCCACTCAAACCATGTAATCTAGTCAATCTAGATTCTGTTGTGTTTCCTGAACACACACATACTTGCTGCATTTGTTGCACTTGTTCTGACTCTCTCTCCTGCGAAGACTCTTCCCTACATTTCTGCCCGGCAAATTCATGTTGAGAGACCAAAGTCAAACTGCTTCCACAAAGAATAGCCCAGTCTCTGAGGTAGAAGTGCTCCTCTCCTACCCGTGATTCCTTGGAACTTGGCACATGAATTCCCACCACTCTGCAATACTGGTGCTGAAGCCGGCATCACAGTCACAGGCTCAGGAACTTAGCAAAGATGGGGACAGAGCAGTGATCTATAAGTGATTATTCAAGTAATTTACTGACTTTGATTTTCATTAATGTACTGAAAGTACATATTTTAAAAGTTAAATTTTCAATTATTGTTTTTAACAAGTATTCATAGAAAAGGAGGTCAGCAAAGTTTGTATTATGAAAAGGCATACACAGAAAGGGAAAATTCTTTCTTAATTTGAAAACAAAAGCATTCTTTCTCTATTTTTTAAATTATCCTAATGTCAATTAGAAAAAAAATACGGACGCCAAACCACAAAGCTTCCTCTCCTTTGCAAGTCAGTGGGAAGTTGCAAGACTTGCCACTAATAGCAGAGATATTTACCTTTGGTATTGTTTTATTTTCAGAGGAAAGTTACAGCTTGGTGGTTTTGCATAATGAAATAAAAATAAAGAAAATTTAAAAGTTAAAATAGGAAAGCAAAATGCTGGCAGAAAACTGCAGGAGTTACGTGGGAGCAGAACCACAACACAAGCCAGGATCTGGCATTATATAATCACTCCAACACAGTTCCTACTATTAATTGCAATAAGCCCAGTGAACCACAAAATAAGTAACAGGCTATCAGGGACCAGTGTTCAAAGGTCTAATCAAGGCAAGGAGGGGAACATTCTTTGACCAGTTTCATTCCTATCAGCCCTCCCTTCAGCCTTTCCTTTTCAATTTTGTGAGCAATCAAACTAGATGCTCTCAAATCACATCTGTTTTCTGTAAAAATATTCCTGGTACACATGATAGGCTCAATAAAATTTTTACAAAAATATTTTTCAATCAAATTGTATGTTGTATGTTGGGGAAAACAGTGGTCATTGCGATCATTTAACAGCATTTTTTTTTTAAGTTTGTTATCTTGATTTAGAACTTTTATTTATTTTTTTTTTTAATTTTAAGAGCTTGTTTTACATTCAATGTCACGTGTACATTTAGTTTCATTCCCCATTCGCCATGTCCAACACGAACCCAGTCTCCTCCCCTCCCTACCCTGCAACCCTCCCTGTGCCCCCCATAATTATGCACTCTTGTTTGACCTGCATTCTCTCAGTTTGAATGTTGGTCCTCTGGTGTCCCATGGTCTATTGCTCTAAGGGACGTATCACCATTGAGTGTGTGGGTGTGGCATCCTGAATTGAGTGGTCTGCGTGTACATCTTGTTAACTGTTGGGCTGAAAGCCCGCCCCGGGGGTGAGTTTTATTTCAGGCGCCGAATGTATTCAGAGCCATAGTATTGGGAGTCTCACCAGACTTCATCTGACCAGTAATTCTGGTCATTACTGGGTTTTTGGATTTTGTTCCACATTTTCCCTCCCACTCTATCCAGGATCTGCAGATTTGACCCTTTCCTGAGTGTTTGGCATTGGTAGCTGGGCACCATCCAGTTCTTCTGGTCTCAAGGTCCATCTTGTCCTAGGGCTGATTGCTTCTAAATGCCCTTGTTTTTTTGTTCTGTTTTGTTTTGTTTTTTTTTTGCGTTCTTCTTCACTTCTGACTCTAGGAGACCATTAGCTGCATCTTAGATGGTTGCTTGAAAGCTTTTAAGACCCCAGTCACTACTCACCAATGTAGGATGTGGAGCAATTCTTTTGTGTATTTTGTTGTGCCAATTGAGTCTGATGTCCCCCAGTACTATGGTCCTGAAGTAGTAGCTCTATTGGATCTCTCTCCCATAGTGTTGGGATCTCTGTGAGGAATTACTCTGTGTCTGTCTTCTACTGTTTCTATAAGGACTGCAGGTATTTTGTATCACTGGTGTCTGTACAAGGTTAGCCTCAGCTGAGTCTATCCTTGGTCTAGAGTATACCTCTATTCACTGATCTCTGTCTAATCATCTCAGGTGTTTATGTGTTTATCTGTATAGCCCACTGTTTGGTGTTAATGGCTATGTGGTATCGTGGACACACTGGTTGGTTTTAGCATCATCTGTCGTCTATCTCTTATGTGCACAGTTCAGTGTCCTCTCATTTCTCAATGTTATCATGGTGGTCATATATCCTTCCAGTATATTCCTCCCCCAACCCGTGTCAGCATGTAAGCCCCAACTAGCCCTAAATTAACCTCTCTCCTTCCCTCCCCATCCCAGTAACCTACTAGGTGAGTTCCCTTTCCCAAGCAAACCCTTCTCCGTCTTTTTACAGTAATGGGCTTATACAATACTTGTCCTTCTGCAATTGACTTATTTCACTCAGCATAACATCTTCCAGGTTCATCCATGTTGCAAGATGATTCGTGCATCCCTCATTGTTCTTTAATGTGGCATAGTATTCCATTGTGTGGATATACCATAATTTGGTTATCCATTCATCCCTTTATGGGCATTTAGGTTGCTTCCACCTATTTACTATGGTGAATTGTGCTGCAATGAACATAAGTGCACATATGTCTGTTCATGTGCTATCTCTCACCCCTTTAGGATATATTATTCCTAGTAATGGAATTGCCATTTAATAGCATTTTAAAAGAGGATTTTGTCTTAGAGGAAGACTATTTGTCATTCATTCACTCACAGAACATTTATTGAGCACCTTTCTTCATGCCAAGCACTGTATAAGGGGCTGAAGAAAAACACCAAGACTCAAGGCCTGATTTGGGGGACATAAAGCATAAAAAAATATATCTTCAAAGAACAATGTTATGGATCCATTAACTGTACCTGAGGAAAACAAAGTCTAGTCTATGAAAACCTAGCAGTGGTGCTAAAAATTGGTTTTGAGCAATACTATTTAGATAATTCAAAAGTATTACCAGATGGCAAATAATTTTAAAAATTTGGATTATAATGTGTTATTACATATAATACTTACATTTGAAATTCTATCAAATGTGCTAGATATACACAACAACAAAATCCATGTCAAAAATGGTAAAGAAATGACTTAAAAGAAGTATAGGAACCACATCTGACTCAAATGCAATCTTTGCTAAACTTCAATCCTTTCACAAAAAATATAATACCTTAATCCTCTAGGCAGACTAAGGATAGCTGCCCTCTGTTAAAACATTCTTAGTTTTGAGATAAATATATAGTGTTTGAGTTTAAGCAATTTTCCTTTAAAAAAAAGCATCTGAAGGGTATGAGATGGCCGAAAGGCTAGCAAAAACTAGCTCAGAGAAATACTAAAGAGAGTAATACTATCATTATAATAATGGAACTAGCAATTTTTAATGGAGAAAGAATCTAAACAGTTTAAGTAGTTTAAATATAGATGCTCTTAATAAGGTTTAAAACAGTAATATCTACGAATAAAATATAAGGGGCTCTGGTGGCACAGTGCCTAAGGCATATGACTGCTAACCAGAAGGCTGGCAGTTCAAATCTACCAGCTGCTCCACCAAAGGATGATGGGGCAATCTATTTCCATAAAGATTTACCACCTTGGAAATCTAAAGGGGGTCACTATGAGTCAGAAGTGACTTGATGGCAGTGAGTTTGGTTTTGTTTTTGAACAAATTATGTAACTAAAACTTTCACTATATTTTATAACTTGCATCATTAGCTCAAAGGTTTGGGGGAAAGATACAATTTTAGCAATAGAAGATCCTTACAAGGTGACAGAGCTAATATTTTCCTAAAACACAACTCAGGATGCATGTAGTTAAACCACCAAATTAGATTCAGAACAAAGGGCGTGCTCACTTCTCTGAATGTCTTACCTTACTCAGAAATGGTGTGCAAAACCAAACCAAGAGGAATAGTGTCTTGGGTGATATTTATACCAGCAATATATATAGGCAAGAACATGTGCCTCCAAGCTGAAATCATGCAATGTAATTTTTCAATGATTTTGGCGGCTGGAATTGTATGCTACGAATGGTAGTCATCTGATCTCACAGAGTTCAAGAGACCCCAGCTTCACTGCAAGGTCTACCAGTACTTCACAAACACTTTTGCTTCCAATGGACCAGACACTGGAGCTCCACAGCTAATAGGGAGGAATATTTTACACTTTCAAGTTATAGCTCTAAGAAGCCCTTTTACAAGCAGTTAGTTTATCAAGCAGGGCAATTCAGTCACACTATTACCTCTGGATATCCACAAGCATAATCCTTCAAAACAAGAGACCAGAAAAGAGAAACTCAAGCCAGAAGTAAGTAGATTTAGAGGGGGAAAGCATACACCATATGTAAAACCCTTCAGCCTCATCTACCAAAGGACCAACAAGAATTTTTCTCAGAATTATGGAGAGTAACAGTACAATATGATGTTGGTGTGAAGAGCAAAAACCCACTGCCACTGAGTTGATTCCGAATCGTAGCAACCTCCATAGGGTTTCCAAGGCTCTAAATCTTTACAGAAGCAGACTGCCTCATCTTTCTTTCATGGAGCAGATGGCAGGTTCAAACCACTGACCTTTTGGTTATCAGCTGAATGCTTTACCACAGTGCCACCTGAGTGCCTTCCTTCAGGGGCAAAACATTAGGATATTTCTTCTATAGTGGTACAGTACCTAAGTTGCATCAGATTCCTGAAACATCTGCATAAAGAAAATGACCTAGAAAGAGAGAAATAGAAGAAAGAGGGCAGGAAGGATAGCAGTGAAAGGCTGGCATAGGTCAAGGGAAAGTGCTTCATTCACTCATGGGTATCACTACTAATTATACCTCAACACAGAAAACGGCAGTTCCCGTGTACTATAAAGAGGAGCTAGGAAAGGTGGCTAAGTGTTTGGGAAATGGGTATACCATGTCTCATTAGAGAGAAAGGCAAGAAGGGATTATCTCTATCAATGAAAAGAGACCTTTTTTAACAGCATGTGTGCTTTGTTCTTGCATATGGATCAAAACTACATAATCAATTAAAAACACTGACTAGTTAAGATAAGTAACTGGGGAAATACCTTTAATTTCTGTTTTAAGTTTGCTTTTACTGGAAGATCACACTCTCTTTCCAATCTTCATCACTACACTATGAATTATTTCTCTCATAGCATGAGAAAAAGGGGAGGGGAGTACACGTAAGTGGGTCACTTTATTTGCCCTTAAAAAGAAAACTTTCTTTTCCTCCATCACTTGTTGTTGTTGTTATGTGCCGTCGAGTTGGACCTGACTTGTAACAACCCCTCCTTGGGTTTCTGAGGCACTATCACTACAGAAATAGATTGCCCAACCTTCCTTCCAAGCAGTAGCTGGGGGTTTGAACCACCAGCCTTCTGGTTAGTAGTCAAGTGCCTTAAGCACTATGCTACCAGAGCTCCTTTACTTCTAGGCTATTAAAATTGTGCAAAATCCATTTGTAAAAGAACAAAGGTCACATTTCAAGGGGAAATATGTAAGAAAAATGAGGTCCCTAATGGAAGAAAAAAGTGGAAAATAGTATCTATAAGTAATGTTTGAAAGAGCTGGGATAAGTCATTTGGAGAAATGCCAGGAAGGGAGTGGGGTATAGATGGTGCCCAGCTGTTCTTCATCATCAGAAAGTTATAAAAGAAGAAGAGGAGGAAATTAGTTTTAATTTAAAGTACAAAAGATTTCAGCATAAGGAAAAAATTCTTGACTATAAAGGTTGACTTGACTGTACTCAACAGGGAGCTGTGGTGGCATAATGCCTAAGGCATTTGACTACTAACCAGAAGGAAGGTTGAGCAATCTACTTTCGTAGTGATACTGCCTCGGAAACCCAAGAAGAGATTGCTATGAGTCAGATCTGACTTGACGGCAGTGCGTTTTGTTTTGTTTTGTTTTGTTTTTTTGTATAGAGGTTATCAAAAACACATAGGGGCAAATACAAGGGAGACTGTGAGATTCCTAGCCTTCTGGATATCTACCCTTACAAATTAATGTCTAGTTGAATTGACTGGTTTAAGTAGAATCTGGTTTGAGAGAAGATCCAGAGCAGCAAGAACTTTTGAAGTCCCTCAAACTTGTCATGACAGTGAAACTCATAGGTTGGGATGAGAGGAGAGAGAATGAGAATGAGTGGGCAGAGGAAGTCTTATATCCTGCCAATGGTCACCTCTGACTGAGTGTTCTCATTCTTCTGTATTTCTTCCATGTGTATCTAAAACAATATAATTTACACATACTTAAGTTTCTCTAGGCCACCAACGAAGACCAGGTGTCTCCGTGAAATAACAAAGCCATTAACTAAAATGCAGATGTTGGATGAAAGACAAAAAGAAAAAAAGCTTAGTCCAAGAAAATGAGAGAAGGTGCAGTCACTGAAGGAAGCTTTCCTTCAACTACAGGATTCTTAGGAATGGCTGTCAGGTAGGGATGGGTCATGCTGTGTCATCTTACTCCAGGAACACTCAGACCAAAAACAAACCTACTGCCGTCCAGTGGATTCCAACTTGTAGAAACAATATAGGACAGAGAAGAACTGCTCCTTACGGTTTCCAAGAATACAAATCTTTACAGTAGCAGACTGCATTCTCTCTCTCCCACAGGGCAGCTACTGGACTTAAACCACCGATCTTTTGGTTAGCAGCCACATGCTTTAACCACTATGCCACCAGGGCTCCTTTATGAACACTAAGAAATCTTTGAACACCTTCATGAACCCTCACCCTCCTGAACACAAAGGCAGACACACACACCATGCGATGTAAAATCGCACTGGTATATTCCCCAGCAACCTACTAAAAATGTCCAGCAAAACACGACCAGTGATACATCATGAGGAGAGAGATACCAAGTAAGTTGGCACTGAAAAAAAAGTTACTTTCCCAATTTGACAATGGCCTTGATTATCATTTCCTCTGTTGTTCTTATTGTTAGCTGCCATCAAGAGGACCTTAACTCACGCAACCCCATACCCAGCGGAAAGAACTGCTGCCCAATTTTAAGTCACCCCAGGGAATCAGACTGTTGGGATCCACAGAGTTTTCAGTGGCTGATGTTTGGCCTTCACCGTCGTCACCCCAGCATTTCTTCCTAGTCTACCTTGATATGGAAGCTCCTCTGAAACCTGCTCAGCATCACAGCAACATGCCAGCCTCCAAAGCATCGCTGTGATGAGGTGCAAGGGCCAGAAATCAAACCCCAGTCTTCCTCACTGTTGTTATGTGCCATCGAGTCAGACCCGACTCACAGCAACTCTCCTTGGGTTTCTGAGGCATTATCACTATGGAAGTAGATTTCCTAACCTTCCTTCCGAGGAGTGGCTGGTGGGTTTGAACCGCCAGCCTTCTGGTTAGCAGTCAAGTGCCTTAGGCACTATGCCACCAGAGCTCAAGAATTCCACCACTGAACAACGAATGCCTCTTCCTTTCCCTTACCATTAGGTGAAAGAGTCACTGATAAAGTGCCAGTGTGACTAACACACGATGGTACCTAAACCAAAGCACCACCTTCAGCTGTGTTAGTGTTTGCCTCACTTTCTCTAGGATGCTGCTCATTTCTATGTTAACTGATGTCTCAACAGAGAGCCTATCCATACACTTCAGGCCACCTTCAAGCTCTTCTTACTTTGGAAAAAAAAGATCCCTCAAACTGTGGCCTCTGAGCCAACAAAAACAAAGAATGACATGAATAATGTTTCATTAAGTTAATACAGCTCTGCCAAGAATCATATAATCAGAAACCAACTTATAAAACTAGCCACAAAGAATAATGAAAGAAGACCATATAAAATGTTGGAATCATTATTTACCCAGAGATCTAAAGACTAAAACATAGATATTCTCTTCCCCACCCCCACAACAGAGACTTTTAAAATACTAATCCCCCACTAGAGCTCCACCTCCTCCCTGAAAGCCATTAGGGTTAATAACAAGCAGAACGTTTTTTGATCTCTGTAGATGAAAATTGTACATTCTCAGGTTTCCTAGTATTAAAAAAGTAAATGAGATGGTTGCTATTGATTTTAAACATGAAGTATACTAGGACTACAAAAGGAAAAACTCACTTTTTTCTTGTTAATAATAATTTATAAACAGAGGGTGAAGAGAGTGAAGATTAAACTAATGGTATCATTTCAAATAAACTATGTACAATGGTATCATTTCAAATAAAATATGTACAGGCTCTGCAGACTAGCAGTGCCTCTTAAGTCAGTATATGTGAACAAACTCAGGATATACCAATGCATTATGTTCAGCAAACAACTCCAACACACACAGACCCATAAATCTCTGCCTAAAATAGTTCATAAAATTCAAAATATTTTCTTTGGGTGACATAGATCTATACTTATATTGGCATAAATGGTCATGGGATGTCAACACAGATGTATCAAGTGATTCACCTAAATCACTCTTTGATCTCCAGAGCTTAGCTTGTAAAATTTGAACGGTTTATTTTCTCAAGTCTATATATATCTGATTCTTATTAACTTGAGACCCTATTGAGGAGTTAAAGAAACATACTACATAATCATAGGTTTTGTGTCTTGGAAATTCTATAATCCATGATATACCACTTTTCCCACATTGTAAAATTTCTCAACAAAACTTAAAAATATTTATTTTTTGAGAGAGCATCTCCCATTTTGAAAAGAATCTGTTTCCCTGGCCAACCAATTCCAAGAGGAGCCCTATCATTACCTCAGCTCTTCTTCCTAAGGGTCAGTGTTGCTGACTGTGATCAAGCACTAAAGAGTAAGAGCTTAATTTCTTTACTGATAGTAGATTTTGTAAAGTGCTTCCTTCCCAAATACTTCTCTGCCTAACCCCCTTTAATGGTATAGCAAATGTCAGTTAATCTTTATTAATTTGAAACAACTCTAAGGTTGTAGAAGCTCATTCTTCTGAGTGCCTCACAGAGTGTCTTCCCAATTCATGCTATTACTCACCTCAAAGGGAGAGGGGACAGGAAATAAAAATAGAAAAACAAATAGTGGGTTCCCTTTCTTTCCCCTCCCTCCTTTCGTCCTTCCCTTCACTCCTTCTCTTTCTTCTTTTCCACCCTTCACACCCCCCTCCATTTCCCTCATCCTTTTCGCCCACTCGACCTCCTCTCTCTGATCATATTTTCAATTTTCAAAGTATATTTGTATAGCTGAAAAAAGAAGTGTGGAATGTATATCCAGTCTAACTTGTGGCTCAACTACATATGAGAAAGTACAGTAAGCAAGGAAATTGCTTAATCCAGTTCAATTTCGTGGAATTTATTACTGATTTGCAAGAAACTGTGTACTATCCTACTTCTTAATTTGGATAAGCCAAATTGTCAAGTGCATAATCACTTAAGATTTGGACAAATGTTGGAAAGGCAAACTGTATTAGTGACGACTTGCTAATAATTGTTCCCTCTGGCTCCTGGCAGAATATCAAAGTGGTTAGAGCCTGGCCTTTAGTGTCAGTCACGCTGGGCTGGCAATATTTGGCTGAGACATTAACCTCTCTAAGTTTCAGTTTTCTCACTGTGAAAAATAAATAAATAAATGATTGAGCCAATGAATGGTGCCCAGGAGCTCTGGTGATACAGTTAAGTGCTCGCTGCTTATCAAAAGTGTGGAGGTTCGAACCCAGTGGCTCCACGGCAAAAAGACCTGGAGATCTGCCCCCGTCAAGATTCCAACCCCAAACCAAACCGACTGCCAAGTCAATGCTGAATCATAGCAAAACTACAGAGTAGAAATGCCCCCATATGGTTTTCAATACCGTAATCCTTACGTAAACACACTGTCCCACCTTTCTCTCACAGAGCTGCTAGTGAGTTCAAACTGTCAACCTTTCAATCAGCAGCCAAGCACTTAACCATTGTGCCACCAGAGCTCCTTTCCACTGAGATTACAGCCAAAAATATCCTGTGGGGCAGTTATGCTCTCTTCCCTGAGGTCACTATCAGTAGGAAATGACTCAACAGCACCTAACAGCAATAAGAATATTCCCCACCTTACAGAAATGTTGAGAAGATGAAAGAATATGCTTATAAACAGCTTACAAAGGCTGAACATCATAAGCACTCAATACATTTTCGATATCTAGGTCCAGAAATATATCCTAAGGTAAGATTGACAGGCTGCACCCTGAGGTATGAGGAGGATGCACATTTACATGGATGGGAAATACACTTGCCCTATAAGAAGGAATTGTGGTTTGCTATATGATGCAAAGTCAAGGAACAGTCAAGGAAACAAGCTATTTACTACTCTCCCAGTGATTCACCAAAGCAATTTCCTTATTGCAACTTCAAAAGAGAGGCCAGAGATTATATGTGGTGATACGTTGTTTTGTGAAGTCACATTCACAGTTACAATGAAAAGAGCCTACTTACCCCTGCTCTGGTTTAATTACTGGATGAATGCTCTCAACCCAATTCTCCAACCTTCCCCAGCTTCTAAAACCCTGCCATTATTGCCTCTGGAATTCAGGGTTAGTCATTAGCAAAAATCTCCCATATCTTTCATATTTTCTCTAAACACTCTTTTTCTATCTTGATTCATAAAACCTGGCTGTCTCCTATGGATATCGCTTCCCCTAGAGCCTCCCACTCAGGTAGCAGCCTTTTTGGTCTCACTCTGGAGGTGAAATTGGTGTTGTGTGCCATTCAGTAGATTCCAACTCATTGCAACTCTACTGGACCCAGTAGAATTGGGTTTTCTGGGGTCCATAGGGTTTTCTAGACTGTAATTTTTATGGGAGCAAACTGCCAGGTCTTTTCTCCTGTGGAGTCACTGGTAGGTTCAAACCACCAACCTTTTGGTTAGAAACCAAGCACTTCACCACTGCACTACCAGGGCTTATGTTCTCATTGATGCTTCTATCACTCTCCTTTTCTGCTCCCTAAATGCCTCCAGCACTGTATCTCATGTCATTAGACTCTACTACCAATCACCCCTCCTTATCGTAGTTATCTATCAATTCCTGGATTACCACTCTCCTTTATTTTGTGAGTATTTTTTGCTCTTAAGTATCACTCTCATTTAATGCTAATTCTATCATAATTGTTTCAATACCCACAAAGATGATCCTCTAACATTTTAGTCCAGGACCACCACCAGTCTTTACAATATCTTCATGTGTGTAAGGAAAAAGCAATGTTTCCTTCAGGTAGCCCAAGCCCCATGACATAGCACAAGGCTGGGCAAACTGAAGGCTGCTGAATCTCATCCCCTCAATTTCATCCCCATCCCCCCTCAACCAGGCAACTCTGAAGAGGGTATATACTCCTAACCATTTGTGGCAGCCTTAAACCTAGTCTCTTTCTTTACCTTCATTTAGACATTCATTCTACAATCTTGCCCAAAACTCAATTTCATACATTCCTTGCTTATATCACCTACCATTCTAACTCACTTCCTCTAGACCACCAAATTAAACACTCCTTCAACCCCAAGGAAACACCATTCTTGACACCAAACAATCACGTCTTCACTCACTCCACAACCAGCTTAAAGTTCATGGAGAATTATTTTAATCACCCCATCTCACTCACCCTCAACTTCCTGACTCTCTCTTGCTTCATCATTCACACATTGCAAAACCCCATCTCTGGGGAAATCTAGCTCTGTACCTACTGTGCATCTGTATGGTGGTCATTAACACAAATGGAGAAAAATATACAATCATGCTGGCTGGTCTCACATTACACTCGTAATTAGTTACCTTTAGAGTCCTCTTAATGCTGTCAGCCTCAGACCAAAACGGTACACCTTTTCCTGAAATCTCAAAAACCACCTCTCCTGTCCTCACCCTCAAATGATCAAGTGTTTCCTAGTCACTAGAAAAATGAAACAATAAGAAATAAACATCAATGACCCCCTTCCACATGAACTTACCTACTTGTTATCTCTACCCAGTTAACTTTTCCTACAACCTATGGCTGGTCTACAAACTAGTTTTATAAACCTGTTTAACAGATGCTATTTCCTGTCATCTAACAAAAAATAGGGCAACAAGATAACCCTCCCCCATTATCAATTTCTCTTTCTCAACTGGATTTTTCCCATCAGTATACAAATATCCTAATCTTCATCTCTAATCCTTAAAAAAAAAAAAAAAAAAGTCTCTCTGGATTGCACTTTCTTTTCTATTTCCCATTTTACTTTTTCTCTTTACCTCAAAAATCCTTGAAAGAATTGACTATAAGTTAACAAAAATGAAAGAATAAAAAAAGAAAGAAAGAAAAAGAAAAGAATTGACTATACTTGTGCTTTCTAATTTCTCTCCTCCCATCCCAGGAACCCAGTCCATTCAGGCTTTCCATCTCACATTCCCCAAAAATTATTACTGTCAAGTTCATCAATAACTTCACATAGCTAAGTCAGTGGTAACTTCTTTAGCCTCCATCGTAACTTGACACATCAAAAGATTTGACACGTCTGAATTACTCTTTCCTTGAAAACTCTTTATTCACCTGGTTTCCAGGAAGACAGAAGATGACACATTCTGTTCAGTCATTCGCAGTATCATTTGCTGGTTCCTACAAGCAGCACTCCAATCTCTTAAAACCAAAGTACCTCTGGACTCTGTACTTAGGGCCATGAAACCAAATGTGCATGAACTGTTATGAGAAAAAATGAATCTGCTTTGCAGATTTGCACCCAAATCACAATAAAAAATTTTTTTAGAAAAAAAATCTCTGGACTCAGCCTTGTTTCTTTTCTATTTGCCTTCACTTCCTTGGTGATTCCATCCTGTTTCATGTCTTTAAAAGCCATCTATCAACTCATAACTTCCAAATGTATTTCTCCAGCAAGGTCTTTCTTCTGAATTTCAAAGAGAGAGAATTCTAATTACTTAACATATCCACATGGCTGAAAAGCAGTCTCCTATTTAGTTTGCCTCAAACTGAGCTTGTGATTAACATTCCCTGCCTTACACTGCTTCTTTTGCAAATTTTTCCATGTAAGTTAATGGCAATGTTATTCTTCTACTTGCTCACATTCAAATTTTGGAGTCATCGTCAATTCCTTTCTTTATCTCATATCCCCATTCATCTGCCAGCAAATCTTGTTAGATCTACCTTCAAATACATCCAGAATCCAGTAACTTCTTACCAATTCCACTGCCACTCTCTTGATTCAAACCACCATTATCCCTCACCTAGATTATTACAACAACAGCTTAACTGGTCTCCCTGTTTTTGTACTTATTTCCCTACGTTTCTGTTTCTCGGTAATCCTGCTGAAATCTAAGCCATGTAAGTACATCTGAAGTTCAAAGCTGCAGCTCAAAAATGGTTGAACATCTTACTCAAATCAAAAGTCACCATTAGGGCTACACACTCTAGCCCCTGTCACTTCCATGAGTTTGTAGCTTACTATGCTCTCTTCCTTGCTCACTCCAGCCTCCCAAACACACTGGCCTCTGTTTTTGGAACATTCTAAGCAGTTTCCTGCCTCAAGCCCTTTGCATTTGTTTTCCCTCTACTTGAACTTTGAACCTTTAAATACTTCTTCCCTCACTTCCCTTGGGTCTTTTATCAAATGCAGTCCTCTCCTCCATTTGCAACTTCTGTATTTATTTTGGCTAGTATCACTTTCTACCACTTACTAGACTCAAACCAAACCAAACTCCCTGCCATCGAGTTGATTCCAACTCATAGAGATCTCCACTGGTTTTCCAGAGCTATATAAATCTTTACAGAAGCTGACTGCCTCATCATCCTTCTATGGAGTCTCTGGTGGGTTCAAACCACCAGCCTTCTGGGGAGCAGCCAAATGCCTTAACCACTACACCACCAGAGCTCCTTACCTACTAGGCTATAAACCAAAATTTGTAGCCATTGAGTCAATTAGACTCTTGGCAAATACACGTGTCAGAATACAGCTGTGTTGCTGGGGTTTTTCTGTCTATAATCTTACAGAAGTAGATCACCGGCCTTGTTTCCACAGCACTACTGGGTGAATGTGAACCCCCAAATTTAGGTTGGCAGCTTAGAACACACTGTCTGCACCACCCAGGGACCATAAAAGGCTACAAATATTCCCTATTTATACTGCTACTATCAAAAAGCATAAACTCCATGAGGTTTATTTTTTATTTTTACTTCTTTAAATGCAATGCCCTGAACAGACACATAGTAAAAGCTCAATATGTATGCTGAGAGAAAAAGAGAAGAGAAATTGAAAGCATTCACACAAGCAAAGTGTTTAAATGATAGAAGTGACCCCAATAAGATTAAGAGTATGCCCATTGACCAAAACCTTCTAGACAGCCAGAAACTGCCATACATCTCTCTCTCTCTCTCTCGTTCTCTCTCTAACCACAGAGACTGGCCAAGGTTCACAACAGTGGCATAATAATGGGGGATTTAAGCTTTCAAAGGGGCCAGGAATAGTAACATCAAGTCAAATGGCAGTTGGTTAAAACTTAGTACAGGAAGCAGCAGTCTGCAGCCATTTTACCAAAACAAGAATCTGCTTCCTGTGTTAAATTCACCACCTCTGCTGCAGATCAGACAGAAACTAAGGCACCATCACTCTCATGGGGCCCATCAGAAAGCACATCAGTTTAAAGCGCAGTAATGTCCACTGGTAGCGTAGTGCCTAAGGCACTCGACTGCTAACCAGAAGGCTGGCGGTTCAAACCCATCAGCCACTCCTTGGAAGGAAGGTTGAGCAATCTATTTCCGTAGTGATACCGCCTCGGAAACCCAAGGAGGGGTCGTTATGAGTCGGGTCCAACTCGAGGGCACACAACAACAACAACAATGTCCACTCAGCAGGCATACACAAAACAAGGGGATGCCTATGACCATTAACAAAATGAAAAGCTTTGTGCTATTACTGAAATATGATATTTCTATAACGATCCTTAAAGGTTTGCTTGAAGATTATTTATGGATTTCTGAGTCTACTAGGAAGCCTGGTGGTGCAATGGTTAAAAGTGTGGCTGCTACCAAAAAGTCAGCAGTTTGAATCCAACAGCTGCTCTGCAGGAGAAAAGTGGCAACCTGCTTCCATAAAGATTTACAGCCTTAGAAACCATATGGGGAAGTTCTTCTCTGTCTTACAGGGTCACTCTGAGTCAGAATCGACTTGACAGCAATGACGGTTTTTTAAAAATTTTGTTTTGATTTTTGTTTTCTATGTGTCTACTGATAGGGCTTGAAGAACTCATTCTTCCTTTCAAATCATGATCCGGGTCTATTTGTAGAATCTGTGAAATCATCTTAAGGTATAAAAAGACAGAGTCACTTTGTGATACAAATATCTGCCAAACTACAGTACGTAAATTACACACACTAACAGGATTGCCACATCTGTGTCTCTAAAACCATAAAAATGAATTCACATGGAGAGAATCCAAAGGTAGATACGAATGTGAAGGGCCATTCAGTTCTCAAAAGTGACTGTATCTTGTTTGGTCCTTACTTCACTGTGAGAAATGATAGCACTAAGCTTAATTTATAAATGACAAACCAAACCACAACACTATTATAAAAGTACTTACGAGCACAAGAAAAATCAGAACACAATCAGAAATAAAACACTAGCGCTATCAATCATCACATAAAAATAAAACCAGTAGATGCCACCAATTACCTTTCACCTTATAGCACAAACACATGGATACAGATAACACTCAAGAAAATTATCCAGGGAAATGCACTCTTAAAAACCAAAATCAAATTAAAAGCAAGGAACTGCATACTTATCTTAGGTGCTAACCTTCTGAATCAAAACTGTTTGATAACAAATCTATATAAGTGGTAAAACCAAGAAGAAAAATATTTCTATATGGCAGGGAATTCAATTAGTGAATTATTAGAATTCTATGTAAGTTTTAAGAGAAAAAGGGTTTTCTATCTTGCGATTCATCACACTTACCTCCATTTTCCTCTCCATTAGCATTTGCCTCAGCCATTTCTGTGCCATCTAATTCAGACTCACAGCCTAAATCCAATGCTCCATCAGCTGGGCATGACGATTCCTCTTTCTATATTATTTAAGGAAGGATGATTTATGGAGATATATTAGTAACTGAAAACATTCAAAATACTTTCAGAATCCTAAAATATTATCATAGTTATTTATGATTTGGATGTTCCATAATAACTTATTTTTTAATGTAAATCACTCCTTGGGGAAGGGTGGGGACAAAATGGGAAAGGAACATTGTTACTGCTGATATATTTTTTTTTAATCTTTTCAAATCTGTACCAAAAGAAAAGTCTCCTTTTGATATACATTGTTTCCATTTCTTCAATTCCACATTCTCCCTTATATGAGAAAATGTCTTAATAACTCAATAAAATTTTAGTAAGTATATTAAGCACCCAAGTAGCTACAAAAAGCAACTGCAATAATCCAAGTCCTTTCATTTAACTTGTGTTGCTTCCTGAAACACACACAGGGACAAGAGCCAGGCGCACAGCAGCTGAGGAAGAATCCCTGGTCCGTTGCCAGGTATAACTTTTGGCATTAAATAATAATCTTCTTAAAGGAAATGAATGAACTTTAAATATAATCCATCAACCATTAAGTTTTTAAAAAATAAATTATAAGAAACAATACAATGGTTTCACTGTTCTAATCTATGCAACTATTTGTAGATCATGAGTTTTTGCACTTTTCTGGAATTTTCTACTTTAGATGGCACTTCCAACTCCAGATGGAATAAGAATTTTTTTTTAAAAAAAAAAAAAGAAGCTAAATTCTATTAAAATAATTAAGCCTCAGTTACCAGAAGCTTTCTTTTTTTATTTTCTCTATTCCTCTCCTATAACATGTAAGCATTATTTGCAAAACTTCCATGCTTTAAAATTAATAACCTGATTTAAATCAGTAAGTTTTCAAAAAGAATGAATGACTCATTTTTATTAAAAGCAAAGCATACAGATATAAAACCTGTGTATCAACTGATGGTCATTAAGTCAAATAATTTATGGCAGATGTTGATTATCTTAAGCTCCCAGCTGATGAACCATGGCATTCCTCCATATAAAGTTTAAAGAGAAAAGAATTTTAAGGAAGCCACAACTATCTTCCATTACCATAAGTTAGAGTGAGACCACAGATATGTATTCCTTAAAGAAAAATGTCACTGTTTATTCTTAGTATGAAATCATTTTTAAGACATATGAAAACATTTAAAAGACATATGGGGTCATTCTTCTACCTTTCCCCAAATCTAACTGTGTTTACTTTCACATGTCTAAAAAAAAAAAAAAGGCATGAAATACAGTAATAATTTAACAGACATAATATGCAGAACAATCCAACTTACTTTGAGAGCATAGAGGCCTGACTTTCCAGGGATTTTGAAGAATGTTCCATCTCCTATTCGAGTGTTAGTGTGAAGCATTGCATTCAGACAGGCTAATGGAGAGGTTCCACTAGAATATAAAAGTGCAAAGATGAAGCGGTCTGAGATGGAGCTGCTGTGGCAAAGCTGTTCTCTTAAGTCAGTTTAAAAAAACCTCTTGCATGCCTCTTAAAAATATCCTCCCAACCCCAAAACATCTACATTACAATAAAGGGCCAGCTAGTTTTGCCAAAGTTAATCAGATGCATCTGTCTAATAGGCTTCAGGCAAAAAGTCTCCTGAATTAAAATTATAATTTTATTCACAAAACAACCAACACTATATTTTAAGGAAACTAAAGCTCAACATTTACGTGGTATTATTTTACCACGTAAATAGGAAGCTTCAGTTTCTAAATATTACAGACAACTTAATGGTTGCACTTGAATGATCAAAAACAAAAAACCAAGTTCAAGGACAGCACCATCCTATAGGTTGAAAAGCAACAAAAGAATAATAAGAAACTGAGAAGAACTGATTTGAAATTACAAGTATTTAAGCTACTGTCAGGACTGACTGTGTTTCTCACATGGCCAAATGAGAATCTATGTCTGTGTTTGTCTCTGACACAGCTTCGACAGTGGCATCTTTTTCTCAGACATGTCAAATTAATAAATATATATGCTTGGGAATGTTGCCCAGCCCGTTAGGATGCTCCGCAGTAAAGATTCAAGACTGAATGATTAAATCAAACAATTGTTTCCAAAAATACATCAAGTAGCACTAATGATTAAAATATCAACAAACATTTATATAAACATTATTGAAATGTATTCATACACTTGGGAAGATGTTTATGAAATATATAATATTTATGTACTGCCTGTGGTAGATTTTAGACTCTTTTTTGTGTTTTGTTCCCAAACTGGTATTTTTAAACAGCCAAAATTATCGCTTTAACTTAATTATAATGTTTCTACGTAGATTTTCCTTTCCAATATACTAAAAGATTAATAATTGGTAAAACTGATATTGTTCAGAATTCTCACCCACACCCCACATGCCTCTTAGGGGTTTTCTGCATATTTAACACAAAACATTCTGAAATAAGAGAGCCTTTAGGCTACTAGGCTTTCAGAGTTTGAATTTCTAGTTCAGAATCACTATTCTGTTACTAAATTAAAAGTTTTCTAAAAACCAAGATTATAAAATCTCTTTCTTACAATAAAAAGTGCTCCTCTGAAAATCACCAGTTCAATGAAAAAGTCAGATTCGCTGAGCTTCCCGGAACACATTTAATAGCAAGTCAGCATATATATGCATCATAGCCATAAAAGTTTATAAGGACTATAACAGAAGAACACTCTTTATTATTTTAGGAAGCAGTTGCTCTGTGCCGATGCATAAATATGATTCCATTGGGTTTGACAAGAAGCAAGAGTCCTACCAGAAATTTGGTCATAGTACAATGCAGTTTTAACATTAAAGTACAATGGTAATAATGGATGTGTTTGTGTTCTATATTTCCTCATGAAGCAACTACAAACTTACAGAACTCATTTCATTATTATCCCTCACAAAAGATTTTCTGCTGTTATTCAAGTCGGCCTAAGGCTACTTTATAGAAGAGAATACAATTCATCTTCCCAGAAATATGTCTCCACAAAGAAATTCCAGAGAAATGAAGCCATACATGTGATACTGTATGCTATAAAACACATTTTTGACATCATACTTCATATAAAAGCACAGACAATTTGAAGCTTGCAATTCTTATGCCAGGTTTGTGGAATTTTAATCTAGTGTCACTATCACAAACACAGAATTTCCGTAGGGACTTGACGAGAAGATATTAACACTACACATGAAACGGAAACCAATATACACAAATGGCACAATGTACACTTGATAAAATTGTCCACCTAACACCAAACTTTCACACATAGTCTTGGCTCCTAAAGTCCCAATAACCATAATTCTAAGAATTCAGATTTGGAACATTAAAGAATAATACTGATTTAAAGAAAACTACAAATTATTGAGCAAATATAATTTAAAGTCACTATAATTTACATTTCCTTTCTAAGGTACAGAAAACTGAAAGTAACTGTAGAAGATAAATTGGCTATTAAATAGCCAATTTACAGCTATGCTTGCTACAAACATATGTGATAAGCACCTCGTTTCCCATAAATAATAATAAGCTCTACTGAGCGTGAATATATTATTAAATTATACTGTTTATTAACTCCATATACTCAAGAGTTACTTTGAAACTATCTACAAAATTTGTAATTTACAATCCACAATCACATAATAATATCTTCAAAAGTCTCACAAACTACTGCAATTTTCCTGAAACAAATATATAAAATTTGTCTCACTTTCATACTATACAATATTTAAATTTTAGATGATTTCAACATATTTTCAATCAGATGTGAAATTTACAACTCAAATCATTCCTTGACTAGTCATCTAGCTTTAAACATATCACTCGTATTTGTTCTCAGAAAAAAAAGCATTTTATTTAAAAATGAGAACACATTAGCATCAAAAGAGTAAAATGAATATTAAAATGTAAATTATTTATTCAATGCAGAATATACATGGGAAAATGTATTTTAAAAACTTCTCATATCACTTACTTGTTGCCATTATACTCTCCCAACTCCACAAAATATAGAAAATTTGGACTGCTTTTCCTAAAGTGTATGTTTCAATCAATTACTATTGAGTAGAAATAACTAAAAGTCTTATTTATATAATTCTAGGGGAGCTCTGGTGGAGTAGTTAGTGCCTAAGGCACTAACTTCCCAGCCACTCCTGGGAAGGAAGGTTGGGCAATCTACTTCTGGAATGATATTGCCTCAGACCCAAGAAGGGGTCTCTATGAGTTGGAACTTACTTGATGGCAGTGCATTTGGTTTTTGTTTGTTTTTATTCTCCTTAGTTATTGTTTTTATATTCAGAAGAACTAGTTCTACTAAATGCCCTTGATGGCCCTATTTTAAGGAATAGCTAATTATTCAAAACAATGAATACCATTAGTATGAAAGATGATTTATTTTAAAAATTATGTTCTTAGATAGAGTGAACACGTATATAACCTTTATTATTTCTAATTTTTTGAAAAAAATGTTATTCATAGTTAATGTCAAGGTTAATCAGCTCAGTCAGAATTACAAAGTTAAAAATTTTGCAACACTATATTAGCAGCAATAGCACATCAGTATTTTAACAACAAAAATAAATAAATCTTTGAAATTTCAAAGTACTTACTTTCTAACAAGATGAATTGGAAGAACCACGATATTCCAATATTATAAAAGAGAAAGAAAAGGAAAGGAAAAAAAGAAAAGTTAGTTTTCTGATTAAAAGCACAATTCTGTATCTTACCATTTCAAAATAGGACAATGTACACAAAACACATCAAACTGTTACATTTGGCTGTCAACGAGGAGATGGGGAGCTAAGAACTTGGGGTCTGGGGTAAAAGGGCTTTCTGCTTTTCTCTAACACTTCTATAATGTTTCCATTTTGTTCTCAAAGCATATACGTTCACATATTATTTATTTAATAAGCTAGACAGCATTTGTCCCTGTCCCTCCCCAGCTCTTTTCTTCCGTCAATTCTCAGTAAGTTGGCCCTCTCACACCTGCCAGGGCAGATATATAGCTTATTCTCCCTTTCTGTATTTCCCCCCAGACTGTAGAGTTGTGGGACCCTTCTGGTTTGTTTTCATTTCCCACAACCCCTGAAGCAGAACGGGGTGGAATCTGGAGGCAGGGGAGCGGGCATAATTTAAACAGTCTAGACATCAAAGAACCCCCAGAGACACTCTACAGAACCCCAGTGCTGTGTAAAATACAGAAAAATCATTGTTGTATCTCATCAAATTGCTGATGGAACACATACAATTTTACTAATAGTGAACATTCAGTGAAGGAAATAGATGACCTATCATTTTAAAATTTTAAAAAACTAGGAAGACTACCTGGGGAATGTAATCAGAAGAATACTGGTAAACACGACAAAGAAAATATCATAAATATCAAACACAAAGAAAATATCATGGGCTTCTGGTTCTTTGTCTACAAAATAATAATAGTTAAGACAATATTTAAGTAATGCAAATTACTTATTAAGTATCTCTTAGCACAATTTTTCAATGAAAGCTTTTTCCTGAAAATATTTTTAAATCTCATTTCCCAAATATAGAGACATCAAAAATTTAATCCTGTACTATATAAGTGCAAAAAGTCAACAATTCAAAACCAATTATTAAGTATCATCATTAAGCAGTTATTGTGCTGTTGTTGTTGTTGTTGTTATGTGCCGTCGAGTCAGCCCTGACTCATAGCGACCCCTCCTTGGGTTTCCGAGGCAGTATCACTACGGAAGTAGGATTGCCCAACCTTCCTTCCGAGGAGTGGCTGGTGGGTTTGAACCGCCAGCCTTCTGGTGAGCAGTCAAGTGTCTTAGCCACTATGCTACCAGAGCTCCCAGTTATTGTGCTAGGTGCTATTAATACAAGCAAATAGAAACATTATTCACCGTTCACCAAAAAAAAAAAAAATTGGTAAGCACATTTTAAGTATTGATAGCTTAGAGAACATATCAATTATTATAAAGGGCATATTTTTAACAGAATATTATGTGGCCTCTATGATGCAGGTAATGTTATCTTTTTTGACACTGCATCTCTGTATTCACTATGTGAAAATTATATTTAGGATTTGTGTACTTAAAACCATATATATTATACTCTGCAGAAAAGTTTCTAAAAATGAATAATTCACCTTTGGGTTTATGTCTTTTTATTTAGATATTTTATGGTTATATCTTTACCAATGGAGAATAATAATATACTTTTACCAGTGAATGTTTGAGGACAACTCAAACACACACAGGTACACAGCATTCATAAATTGATACATTAGTAATCTAGAGGATTGAAAAACACCCTGGAAATCAAGGCCAAACTGACTTATTACTCTTGAGAAATGTTACTGCTAGTCAACAACTCCCTAAAATGACTCAAAAAGCAAACCTTAAAAACTACAGAGTCCTTTACATGCCATCTGAATAATCCCAGCACATGAAATACTAGCCCTAAAAGTGACCTACAGTAATCTTGAAATTTAATACTGACGAGCAGTATCTCAAACTTCAAAAAGCCTCTAAGGAGATCACTTATGAACAGTTTTAATGACCACTGACATACGAGAGACAACAGAAATTAGAGTTTAGATACATGTAAAAAGAAGTAGAAACAACAGATCAACTCAAATTAAGAGACAAGTCATAATTAAAAGGAAGGAAGATACTGTGCAAACTTCTATGTTAGGGAATCTATGTGACCTTCAATGTTAACCATGTTTCTAATGTAAAGGCAGAAAGATACTCCTGGCCCTCCTCTATCAGGTGGAGGATACGGAGGAGAGAAATAACTACCAAGTGGCATACGCGGTATAATTTTTAACTATTATATTTAAAGACAATTTCAGAGTCCAAAACTTAACATGTGGCTCTGATTGGCTTGAACAATATAAAAAGATATTCTTGGAATATAAATAGACATTTGAAAATAGATGATTTGATCTACTTTATGGAGGCTATCAAGGTACACTAGATAGTCTGTAGTGATTTATATAGACATAGCGCACTAAATTGGCCTTTTGTTTTAGGAGGCAAAAATTCTAAACCACTAAAACAAAGGTAAAAATTACTTCGTATTATTTCTAAGTAAGGTCTACACAGAAATTAAGGAACCTTGGTGGTGCAGTGGTTAAGCACTCAGCGGCTAACCAAAAGTAGGCTGTTCCAAACCCACAGCCTTGAGGAGTCGTCATGAGTGGGATACAGCTCGACCGCAGTGCGACACTGGAGAAGAGACCTGAGGACCTGCTCTCCTCAAGGTTCCAGCCTAGGAAACCACGTGGGTTGGTTCTACTCTGTCTCACGGGGCACGATGGGCAGGAGTCGACTCAACAGCACACACCAACCCAGGAAAATCAAGGTGGCAGCCTAGGAAACCCGTAGGGTGGTTCTACTCTGTCTCACTGGGCGCGATGGGCAGGAGTTGACTCAACAGCACACACCAACAGAGGACAATCAAGTGCTACACGGGCATAAGTGACAGCATATACAGTGTCAATGTTATAATCTGTAAAGATCTCCAAATAAATACGAGGTGAAATGCTTGTCCTTGATTATACAGATCCAGTAAAGAACATGCCATGTGTATGACTAGATATTGGCAATTCTTCCTCCACAATTGTGCATGTCACGCCATGCCATATTACCTTTGCTATGTATATGAAAGACAGTACAGTCAATTTAGATAATGAGTAACAGTAACAATGAGTAAGCCAGTCACCCTGGTAACTACAGGTTATGTACCATTTACTAACTGTGTGACTTTGAATTAAGTCTCAGGTTCCTCAACTATAAAATGTGAATAATAAAAGTCACTATTTCATAGAAGACTATTTTAAGATTAACTGAGTTACTATGCATAAAACACTTAGACTACGTCTGGTATGTGGTTAAATGTTCCTAAAATGTGAGTTCTTTTTTTATTATTATTATTACTGCTACCACTCAAAGTAACCAAATTCTAGAAGTACGAAAGATGACAAGGGAATGGCCTTACTACCACATCACTTGTTTAAAGGACTGGACTGGTTCAAGTAAGATACTGTATAACTTCTAATTTCATTTTCCGCTCATTAGCAAATACAAGTGAAGACAGGGGACTATATATACCCTCTTCTAAGTCTTTCACATGTAAATGATTCTGAAAGTAAGTAACAATTTATTTAGTAAGGAAGAGAGAAAACTGATAACGATAAATACTATTATAACAGTTACCATTTATTTAGCACATTATCTTGTGCCTAGATTCTCACAATTATTATCTATATTCCTTATAGTTGCACACAACACAAACATGATTCTGAGTTTCGTATGTGACTGAAGCTCAGAGGTTAAGAACAAAGTCCACTGACAAGTAAGTAGCAGAGCTAGAATACAGAATCCATTCTGATTCCAAAGCCAATCTCTTTTCACTATCCCACATTCTCTATCCATAATTACCGCCTCCATTTAATTAACCTTGGCTGCTAAGAAAAAATAGTTAGCACATAAAGAAAAGACCAAAACCAAAACCAAACTCATTGCTGTCGAGTCGGGTACAACTCATAGCAACCCCTCCTTGGGTTTCTGAGGCAATATCTCTATGGAAGTAGATTGCCCAATCTTCCTTCCGAGGAGTGGACGGTGGGTTTGAACAACCAGCCTTCTGGTTAGCAGCCAAATGCCTTAGGCACTACACCACCAGAGCTCCCTAAAGGAAAGACAGAAGCTAGGAAATGGTAAGGTGGACAGCTCCATTTCCACTCAACACTCGCTAGAGCCACACCTTCCTCAGGGTAGATTTCTAAAAATCTAGGCTGGAGAAGATGTTGCTGCTGGCTAGCTTGCTCAGGGAAAGCTATCCATGAAAACTAAGGTTGAAATAACTTTGAAGGAACATGGTAGAGATGACTATTTGTAGAACCAGATTAATAAAGAATAACACACTCCATTCATTGAATATACATGTATTGATTGAACACATATAATCAATATCAAGCTAATCTTGAAATCAATTTGCAATGGCAGTGTTTTGCACATAATTGAAATGTAGGCTGAGCTGAACTGAAATCCCTAAGGACACAAGAAATGGCAAGAGACTAAGGAGAAAGGTAGTTTTAGGCATGGTGCATAACTGGAGGAAAACCATCTAGAATATAAAACTTATCCTTAATTTCTTTCAAGAAGATAACAGAAGTGTGATCATGTGCAGATTTCTTGTCTTCAATTTCAGTGCAGAGGCAGCCAACCTGTGGCCAGAAGTGCCCTTTAGATCTTTATAATTATTTCCCTACTCCAACAAGCTCAAAGAAGCCATTTCCAATTAAGTCCTTCCCAAAAAATAAATCTTCCAAAATAAAATCCTAAATTTCATTTATTAAAGTAAATGAAGGCATTCTAATTATATGTGCTATAATAAATTAGTCTCAAATTAAAATGTAAACTTCTATATTCTACTTGTAGGTATCCATGGGAGCTCTGGTAGCGTAGTGCCTAAGGCACTTGATTGCTAACCAGAAGGCTGGTGGGTCAAAGCCACCAGTCACTCCTCGGAAGAAAGGTTGGGCAATCTACTTTCGTAGTGATACCGCCTCAGAAACCCAAGGAGAGGTCGCCATGAGTCAGGTCTGACTCAACAGCACATAACAACAGGTATCCATACTCCCTCATCTTGTTTTGTTGCTGGTAAAAGCCCTGGAGTTGACTCCAAATCATGGCGACCCCATTTGTCCAGAGTAGAACTACTCCATAGAGTTTTCAAGTCAATGACCCATAATGTCAGCAAAAACCAGTACTATAGAATTCCTAACATATGTTTTATGGGACACCAGTATCAAGTGGTGAGCTCTGGTGGTGAGCCTAAGGCATTAGACTGCTAACCAGAAGGCTGGTGGTGCAAACCCACCAGCTACTCCTCAGAAGGAAGGTTGGGCAACCTACTTTCATAGTGATACTGCCTCGGAAACCCAAGGAGGGGTCACTATAAGTTGGGATCAACTCAACAGCAGTGAGTTTGGTTTTTGTTTTTGGTTTAGTATCAAGTGGGGGCTCTGGTAGCATAGTGGCTAAGACACTTGCCTGCTAACCAGACGGCTGGCAGTTCAAACCCACCAGCCACTCCTCGGAAAGAAGGTTGGGCAATCCTACTTCCGTAGTGATACTGCCTCGGAAACCCAAGGAGGGGTCGCTATGAGTCAGGGCCGACTCGACGGCACATAACAACAACAACAACATCAAGTGGGGAGCTCTGGTGGTGTAGCGCCTAAGGCATCTGACTGCTAACAACCAGAAAGCTAGCGGTTCAAACCCACCAGCCACTCCTTCGAAGGAAGATTAGGTAATCTACTTCCATAGAGATACCACCTTGGAAACCCAAGCAGGGGTCGCTATGAGTCGAACTGACTCAACAGCAGTGAGTTGTTGTTGTTTAGTATCAAGTGATGCTCAAAAAAAAAAAAAAATTCAAATGAGTTTAAGAAAAGCAACATACTGTATTCTCCTCTTGTTAACTCATCAAATATGTTAATATATTAAAGTTTCTGAAAAATCCCAGTCAAGAAATCTGTTGAAGCTCACTGTATGCTAAACATACAGTATTAACAAAGGAATCCCTCCTACCATAATAGTTATTTACATCTCCTATTATAGTCTGCCAAGAAATATACTTGGTTAGGATCATTATAAAAATGTACCTAGCAGTCATCACTGGCAGAAATGTTTAATTTCATTAGTCAAATACTACAAAAGGTATTTTAAAGGTACATAAAATATATTTTTCTATTAAAAAAACAATGTACTGTAATGATTCTTTTTCCATGTGTAAATTCACAAAATTGAAAATTCTACCTAGGAACTTTAAATAGTTCTTGTAATAATAGCATATTACAAATAATACCTATACATAATTGAAAACACTGTATGTTTGCAATTAATATTACCCAACATACAATACAACCAACATAAAAATCATCTTACTCATATCCTACTATGCATATCTTCCTCCTGATTCCTCATTTCTCTCTACAATGGGTACCATCCTCTATTTCCATGATTCTGGCTCCACAAAACCTAAGCAGAGTTCACCTTTTAATTGATATTTTTACTTCCTCACATACTAACCCAATCTTTATTTCACAAGAACACACACACACACACACACACACACACCCCTCTGTGCAGGCCAAACCATACACAGACCTTTTCTTTTTTTTTAAATCAGTGGTTCTACTGCCCACCAATGGAAGCACAAAGTCCACAAGCTGGTATTCAGGGTCCTCTCAACTCACCTGGGACCTCCCTCACTCACCTTCTCTAAGTGACAGACTCCCCTAAAATCCAATCCAAAATCAATAGATCAGTGTGCATCCATGGCTTCCCATCTGTGTGCCTCTGCGCTCACGAAAACGCCCTGCCTAGAACTGCCTCCCAGCCCTGCTCTGCTCCATTCTGCCACTCAAAATTAAATCTGTGATCTTAGGATGTCTCTCTTCTTTGGAATAATCTAAATGCTCTGCACATCATTCATGGTTTCTTTCCATGAAAAGGGTTTCTGAATCAACCAATAATGCTTGTTGAATGGCAGCCATTATTGCCATTTAACAAGTTTGGGAACTTCAAACTTGGGATTCCAGAAGCACATCTCTTAGCTTCAAATGACCTGATAAGCTCTGCCAATTTATTCAAAAGGTGTCCATTGAAATGAATGGAATCAGTAATATGAAAGTTGTTACCATCATAGATTTGTGGACAGAAAGCCGCTGCAATGAATATCACCAATACGCTTTTAAAATCATGACTACAATCCTATTTGTAAAGCACTCTACATACCAAGCAGGCTGCAGGGGCTACCGTGTGTTTAATGTCTGCATTCCTTTCTCCAGTAACTGTCTTCCTTAGTCAATGCAGCTTCAGATTAGCCATCAATGAAATCATCCTGACTTCCTCAGTAAGGTGAGTTTCTCATCCAGGCTAACCAGATTCCCCTATCTCCCTGGTCACACTGATTGGCCAAATGGTAGGCATTTGAGTATTTTGGGGGAGAACTGATAGAGAAATAAAAAGAAAGAGGAAAAATTATTTTCAGTATCAACTTTAGTTATAATGAAAAAAAAAAAAGAGAGAGAGAGACAGAGATGAGAACTGCTGGTGCCCATCTCTGCCTCTTTAAGGATAGCGCCTGCTGAGAATAAGGCTAGAAGCAGCGGAGTGAAACAGGGAGTGAGAAGAGGAAAAAAGTGGTATCATTTGAACTTCTGGATTATCTAGTCGTGTTGCAGATCAACCTGTTGGACGTCCCAATTACATTAATCAATAAATCCCCTGCTTCTTTTACTTTTGCCACTTGAATAATAGGTTAAATGGCTTGTCCAAACTAACATTTTTCTAGACATCAATTTCCTCATCTATAAAACAGCGAGTTTAAAACTGATATCCTTTAATGCTCTACTAATCCTTTTCAGGTTAAGGATTTCAGGGTAATGTCCAATGTTTGACTATTGGCTTACTAATCTTTCTAACCGCACTGCCTGCCTCCTGCCCTCTTCTTCCCCACGCCCTCTACTTTCCTCTCTTCCTACTCACTTGTCAGGATCCCCTTCACCTCTTAAAAGCTACTTATTACTTCTGTACTCAATAAGCATCTTCTCTGAACTTCTGTAGGCACTGGAGTCTACTACACATATTGTACTGTTTATTTCTATACAGTCTAACACCACATTGCCAGATGGCAATTGGCTCCTCCAGGACTCCAACTTTCATACTATTCCTCATGTTCCCCCATAGGATCCTATCAGAAAACATGCAAAGTCTAGCTGACAAACCAGCATTTCAAAAGTTACAGAGTAGAGCAAAATTTGAAACCTGATAACATCAAGTATTAGTGAGAACATCCAAAAACAGAATCTATGAAATACTTGAGTGAGAATATAACTCAATACAATCCACTTGGAAAAACATTTGGTAATGTCTAGTGAAGGGGGGTAAAAAAAAGGAGATATGTTCCACAGGAAAAAAAAAAATTACTGCCATTAAGTCAATTTCAATTCACAGTGACCCTATAGGACAGAGTGGCACTACCTCATAGGGTTTCCAAGGCTATAAACTGTTATCTAATCAGATTGCCTCCCCTTTCTACCATGGAGCTGTTAGTGAGTTCAAACTGCTGATTGTTTGGTTAGCAGCGGAATTCTTTAACCACTGTGCCATCAGAGCTCCTTGCAAATGATGTACAGATTAGCAATTCCACTTTTTGGTACAGACCCTAGAAAAACACGGTACACTAACACAGACATTATTTGGGATTTAAAAATTAAAAAAAAAAAAAAATTTGTAAATTCATATTGAAAGTATAAAATCCCAATCTACAATAACACACAGCAAACTTATATCATGGTTGATTCTGAAGAGAAAGAGATGGGAATCAAGGGACCTTCATATTTTTCTGCAAGACTTCACTTAAAAGAAATCTTAAGCAACTGTGACATGTTCACAACTATTCTAGCTCTTTTGTTGGCATATGGGTACTTTGCTGTATTTTCAAAAATTTCCAAAGTGGAAGAAAATGAGCATTGGTTATTTTGATCTTTTACCCATAATTAGGCTTCTCTGTAATGCTACCAGATTCTCCCCATGATTCAACTATATTAATGTTCAAACACTTTTATGCAAACAAATAAATACAATTATATGAAAAATCTAGAATAGATTCCAAAATATAGACTGAAGGGCTGTTTTTAAAATTTAATAGCTATTTCCAAATTCCCTTCTCATGAGAATACATATTTTTCTCACTCTGCAAGCCTTGATGGCACAGGCAGTTTGCCATCAGCTGCTAACCTCATGATTGGCAGTTCAAACCCAACCAGTGGCTTCACAAGAAAAAGACCTGGTGATATGCTTTGGTAAAGATTACAGCCAAGAAAACCCAGTGGAGGAGTTCCACTCTGTAACACATGAGTCACCATGAGCTACAAATCAACTTGTCAGCAGCTAACAACAATAGTCAACAACAGACAGTAGCAATCCTTGTCATTTTTACTAATCCAATAAAGAGGTGGAGATGAAGAGGCCATTCCTCACACAGGAACCAAACCCACTGCCACTGAGTCAATTCTGACTACAGGGCAGAGTAGAACTGCCCCTCAGGGTTTCTAAGACTGTAAATCTTAAGAGAAGCAGAATGCCACATCTTTCTCTTACCAAGCAGCTGGTGGGTTCGAATTGCTTGCTGACCTTTCAGTTAGGTAGATAAAGTAGCATGAAAAAAGGAAGAGATGGACAGAAGTGAATGTGGTGTGCAGGAACATGATTTTTGGTATTTCCAGAGAATTGAGCAGAAGGGAGAGAAAAGCAGGGAGGAAAGTCCATGTCACAGAGGGGTTGAAATGCCACACCAAAGATGAAGAGATGATGGAGCACCAGAGCAGTTTAAGGGGAACCTGACCTTGTCCCTCTGCTAGCATAAGGGATAGGTTTACAATGAAATACACCTTGAAGAAGACAGATCGATTAGGTCCTCACTCTACTGATCTGCAGAGCAGATGATGAGGGCCTCACCATAGCAAGGATGGAAGAGACAGAGACATGGAGAGGACATCTAGAAACATGTAGGAAGAAAAGCATTAGCAGGACTTGGGAACTGACTCTATGCCTGACTTACGGAAGAAGAAGGAGCTTAGGCGGGCTCCAGAGGCTAAGGGTGAACGTTAGTAAAATGAATTAAGAAGGTAGTATTAACAGAAAGGTAGTTTCCAGAAAAAGGTGGTACATTTAGCTTTGGATTGATTAATTTAAAGATGTGCATTCAAAATTCAGACATGCACACGTATCACAAAATGTTGAAGATAAACACTGAGAGCCAGTTTCATTTGCTTTCTTTCAACAAGCCAAATACTGCACATACAAAACTGTTCATCTTTTCTCTGATGACCTAACTTTAACTCTATAAATTGAGTTATATAGAAGAATGAAGAATTTAAAAACAGTGGTAGCATAGTGCCTAAGGCACTTGACTGCTAACCAGAAGGCTGGTGATTCAAACCCACCAGCCACTCCTCAGAAGGAAGATGAGGCAATCTACTTCCGTAGTGATACTGTCTCGGAAACCCAAGGAGGGGTCGCTATAAGTCCGGGCCGACTCGATGGCACATAACAACAACAACAATAGTGATAGATGTCATGTAGTGTAACAAGAGAAAAGTGACTGACTTGATTTTATTTTATTCCAAAAGTTAGCAAACTACATGAGAAAATATTCACAAGAACACAAAAAGATAAAGAAAACAAATCTGATGAAGGATTTCATTATAACATTTGGAGCTACAACACTAACTTCAGTATGTGATTGCTTCAGAAATCAGAATAAATCTCTGTATTTATAAGTATATGAATATAATTAGCTAGAGGACCTTGCCAGCAGGAACCCTTCTCCTAAATATAATTTTTCTTTTAAAGAGTAATATAATACTTGTGGTTACCTTTTCCCTATGTCTTTCTTTCTTATGTGCTCCACAGGAAAGAAGTAGGGAGACAGCTGTTACATTATGGGGACTGCAATCAATGTCATGAAACAAAATGTGTTATGAACTGTTGTATGGAGAATGAATTTGCTCTG
>NW_006921728.1:2410674-2450124 GCF_000298275.1 Orycteropus afer afer | reverse complement strand
ATTACTGTCTGTCAATTAAAGAAAAAGTTAACCCACCAAAAATTCTAACTCCTTCAAAACAACTCTGAGCATTTTGTAAATTTTCACCAAACCTATTTTTCCGGTGTGTTTTTCTCTTAAAGTTATAATAATAATTTGCATAAATGTTGAATCACAAAATTCATTTAATATTATACCCTCTTCCATAATACTATGAAAGCCTCATGGTTATCATATCTAATCAGTAAAAATTCGCCCTAATGGTGCAGAAGTTAAGCACCTGGCTAATAACCAAAAGGTCAATTGTTCAAACCTATCAGCGGCTCTGCAGGGGAAAGATGTGGCAGTCTGCTTCTGTGAAGATTACACACAGTCTCAGAAACCCTATGGGTCAGGTTCTACTCTGTCATAGGGTCGCTACGAATCAGAAATGACTCAATAGCAATGGCTTTGGGTTTTTAAAAGTTACAAATAGTCTATCGATTGTTTACATTCAGTGGTTTTCCACATAATCATATATTAGAATTATTAAGACAATTAAAAAGACGTGCAAGTGTCTGGGGTCAAATCTAACTCTACACCTATGAAATATAATACTCCTAATTCAAGCTGGGACCCAGACATGAGCATTATCTTAAATGCCTCCAAATAATTCTAACATGCAGCCAAGTTTTAGAACCACTAATTTCACCAGAGAGGACTTAAAATTATGTTCTTTATTTATAATTGAAATCACACCGACATGAATATTTTAGTGAATTCAATACATTCTTGTATCAATAACACTTTCTGAAGATAGGTTTTCAGGAGTGGCATTAAGCCATGAGATAGAAATTATTAATGGCTTTTTGGAGATAATGCCAAATGGCTTTTCAAATGAGTTGTTTTGGTTTACACTCTCATCATTAGTACATTCAGTTGTTGTTGTTGTTGTTGTTGTTATGTGCCATCGAGTCGGCCCCAACTCATAGCAACCCCTCCTTGGGTTTCCGAGGCAGTATCACTACGGAAGTAGATTGAAGTAGATTGCCCCATCTTCCTTCCGAGGAGTGGCTGGTGGGTTTGAACCGCCAGCCTTCTGGTTAGCAGTCAAGTGCCTTAGGCACTATGCTACCAGAGCTCCTTCAGAGAAAGCATTATTTGGAGTCAGGATGAAATACTTGACTGAGTAATTTATTAGTTAAACTAAAAAATAAAAATAAACAAAATATACAACTTCAAATGGTTCCTTTATGTCATTTCTATGGTTTCCAACATATTTGTTTATTCTTTAGTTGTATACTTTGGAGCTCCTTTGTTCATGTCCCTTTAACCACAATACTGGTGGCATAATGCCTAAGGCATTTGACTGCTAACCAGAAGGTTAGTGGTTCAAATCCACCAGCCTCTCCTCAGAAGGACGGTTGAGCAATCTACTTCCATAGTAATATCGCCTCAGAAACCCAAGGAGGAGTTACTATGAGTCAGATCCAACTCGACAGCTAATATACCTCCTAGAATATTAGCTAAAAATATTTTCTCCATAGGTTGATTGTCACTTAATGATTTTTATACGCAAACACGTAAACTTTTATGTAGTTAATAATGTCCATCCTTTTCTTTATGGTTTATTTTACAGCTTCTAACTACGAAAAATCATTGCCCTATCTAAGGTAGATTTAAATGTTAATTTAGAATGTTTTTCTTTTGTTCTAATGATGCAACTTTTTACATTTAAATTTTCATGTTGTTGTATGTGTATATTCTATCTTCCTCAACACAAAACAAATTATAACAGCTTATGTTCCACAAACATTTATCATTTTTCAATGGCTTTGTATGGTTCAGAAAGAGACCAAAAACAACCGAGTTTCCTTGTCCATTATTTCATTTCTGAGTCATCCTCCTTTCCCTTTTCTACAGAAGATTCTGGTACAATGCATCTGAAATCCCTTGATCAGCATAATGTCAAAAGAATTTCACTCAGAGTTTTTCTGGCTATGAAAAAAAAAAATACCTTTAAATGTTTGATAAAGAAAGTATCTAAAAATAACTAAACCAATCACTACTGTTAAGATTGGCATTTGTACCACAGGACAAATGTCAATTTCATTTAGCGTTCCTCTTTTCTTCTCCCTCCTGCTCCTCTTTCTTTACCCACTTATATTCTCAGGTAATTTGTTCAATGGTGGCCCTCTGCTTAGGCTGGAAGTGTTACCACATAAAGATATTTTACAAAATAGTTTTCTGCTATAAAATACAAGTTTTGTGTAATTCAATCATTTGAATGGAATGGTATGAAATACATCTGCAAAATTTAAATATAATAACTGGAAGAAACAACCTTCAGTTTACACAATGCCTAAAATCAAGGTAGGAACAGTTACATTTTGACAATATACTTTGAGAAAAGACATATAAATAGACCAGTGAATTTTATAGTACATTTCTCTTCCACAAATTTAGTACAAGACACTTAAAAATACATATAAGATCCAGCACTAGGACTAAAAGAGGATGTTTAAATTTCATCCTCAGAGAAATATGATTCTTGAGATTCTTCCACTGGGTGCAGGGGTTTCAGAAATGCCTGTTGCTGCTACAAGCCAATATTAATACTCTCATACAGGGAAACACAAAAATCATGGGAAGGATGGCTGAGGCAAAGGCAAATGTTAAAAGAGTATAAATGATCATGTTTCAGGCTAATAGGTTTTGAAAATGATAAAATTATACACACATACATATTAATAGATTCCAAAAGTAATGCTACTTAGAGGTTATATGCACATTACTTCTATTTTACAGAAATAAACATCTTCCTTAGGAAAAAATGCGCATTTTGATGACCCATGGGTAGAAATGCATCTTTAGACAAAACGAGATCCCCTGTACATTATTTTACAGCAACATCAACATGCCAAGCAGGTACACAGAGATTCTCCAGAGAACAACTCCAGTTACTAACAGGGAGAACAGTGTTTAAATGTAATCTGGGTGGAAAGGAAAACAACTGGTGAGCCAAGGTAATAATTTAAGAAAAATTATTTTAAACCTAGGGCCCTATTTAATCCAATGACTAATTGGATTAATTTATTGAAAAGCTACTAAAATTATAGAGCACGATCTATGTTTATGTAACAACAGGAGAAATGTTCTGCCTTCTTTCATTCTTCAACGTTTCAAAAAACAAAATTTAAAGAATCATGGCTGCTGGCCATTTGGCAAACATCTCATTTAAATAAGCACAACTCCAACCCACTCACTTAACTTGAATTAGTATTCCTGTGGTTTTATAGCAGGAGCTCTGGTGGCGCAGTGGTTCAAGTACTGAGCTGCCAACAGAAAAGTCAGCAGTTCGAACCCACCAGTTGCTCCACCAGGGTAAATCCATGAAGATTTACAGCCTTGGAAACCCTATAGGACAGTTCTCCTCTGACCTATAGGGTCACTATGAGTTGGATTCAGTTCTACGGAAGTCGGTTTGGTTTGGTTTGGGTTGGTTTTATATTGCCACTTAAAGCTTTCAGGAAATAGTTCCTCAATGCAACTGCCACTGAGTTCCAGGAAATCAATATATCACTTATGCTAACTCAGGAAAGCTAAAGGTGTTCTCAATTATGAATGTTACCTCATGTGCTGCTAATGGATTAAAGTTGGAAATCAATATAAAGAGCTTTACTTCTTTTTTTTTTTCCTTGATTTGTTTCCTAAGGACTGCTAACGTAAGTTATAAGAGCATATCATGCTAGAATAACAATGACAACATTAGTGAGGATATAGGACCTTTCTATTGCTAAATGTCAATTTATAAGCGCAGAAACCATGTCTCTTTGGCTATGCCTGAAATGAATCTATCACGGTGGTGAGAGACAGCTACTCCTCGATATAAAAAGAGTAAATACAAGTAGCATCCAAATAATATTGTATGTGCTCACTGAAAATACTGATCCATCCTTCAACCAAGCTGATTAAAACAATTTACAGAAGCCTAGACAAATTACTATTTTAACAGAACACCAGAATTTACCACATTATCACATCTTTAGTCACAAGTACCATGCTATACATGAAAGGCAGGGGGTAAGTAACCTGAGGTTCCACACAGAAAATTTTATAGACACTCAATTAAAAAAAACCTTTTATAAATAGTAAACACCTGGTATCTGTCTTCAAATACTATCTTCTCTTGGATAATTACTAACTACTATTTATTTATTTATTTATTTGTCTGTTTGTTTATTTATTATTTATTATTAAATTTATCAATTTAAATGTGCTCATCCTAGCTTCTTAGGATTCAATGTATGGTATCATTACTTCACTCAGCATAAATCGTGAAAAATGGTCAGAACAAAAGATAAAATGTGAATTTCTAAATACCTGTTTATCCTTTAAATGATGAACATTTAATGATCCTAAAATTGCTCCTCTTGTTACATGACTGGCCAAATGTCTTAAAATCTGGAAATTTTCAAAACAAGTATTATTCTAGTCCATGCTTATGCTTATCATTTCCTTGTTGGCTTGTCCATGCCTCCTAGGCCTTTCCCCTGCCCCTTTGGAAATCCCCACTTCAGACTATCATTTGCCTGTGGCCCACTGTGACTGAAAGACTGACTTCAGGAATGAGCCAGGCCCAAGCTCAAATATCAGATCTTCTACTTTTAATTATGTACAGTTAGGCAAGATATCTAACTTCTCTAAGCCTCAATTTCCTCATCTGTAAAATGAAAAAATACAACGCAGTTCTCAATGTTACTGTGATACTGAATAACTTTTAAAAAAAAAAAGAAAAACAGAAACTAATTGGCTCAATGCCTGATACTGACCAGTTACTATGTAAATGTTAGTTCCCTGCCCTTTTTCCAAATTGACATTCAACAGACAGGTCTAATGATATTTACAGGCACATGCATCTGTGTATATACTTTTCAGTTCTTTCACTGAATTCTCCTCTTAGACCTAATAAATTTCCTCCATGCCCAACACTCCAGAGCAAGCTTTCCATTTCCCTAAAGAAAAATTACTGGAATGATATTAAAGAAATGAGTAACAGCCAAGAAGAGGCACAAAATTTCTAAAGAACATGATCAAAATTAAAGAAACTCTAGCATATTCCCTGTGCAAACCTGAAATGTTTGAACAATTTAACAAGAGGCAGTGTTGAGGCTGCAGAATTCCTTAAAGTACAACCCATTTTCAATCTCAGTAAAATAAAATGCTTTCAGTGAAGATAAAGCAAAACATTCACTGGGAAAAATCAGTCATCACCCTCAAAAATATTTATTAACACAGTCAGGCTACCTTGCTTAAAAGAAGTCCAAGCTAAAAGGTGAACAAAGCCGACTACAGGTAAGGCCAGAAAGATCTTGGAGATGCAGTCAATGGTCAGAGGGAAGAAGGCTCTGGATACATATGGAAAGGAAAACAAAACATTTCTCTCTAACATTGCAATAGGATTTTAATGTTTACATAATTTGTGGTCAAAATATGGCCACAGCTTATACAAACTGTAATTCAGACAGAGAAATCAGAAAGCACATGAAGGCCTCCCAAATTTTCACTTTCTAACAAGTCACACATACTTTCTCAATTTCAATTCTAGTCTGCACTGGCACACTGACAAAACGGAGTAACGAATGTGAGCACCATCAATCTGGAAATCATTCTCACACCCTTCTACACAGTCATTCAGATCGCACTGCCTGGCCTTCAGGTATCTATTGTCCTCTCATACCCACTAAACATGAACAGGTGAATGATTGACTGCTATGGGGTTCCATATGGGAAAGCTCTTAACGTCCGTTTTCACCCATCGCCACTAGCTGGTACCTACCCGGAAGGAATGAACGGAACCACTCCAATGCAATCCCAGCCACTCCTGCTAGTTCAAGCATTCGGTTCAGCATCACCTCATGACCAACACGAAAGCAGCTGAGGCTCTAATATAATCATCATGGAAAGTTGTCCCAAATCCTTCATTCGAGGAAGATCCTTCATACACACCAACGCTGTCTCCAAGCCATGTCGGGGTCTGAAACCAGACTGGAAAATATTATATATGTGTATATATGGTAAAACTCCCACAAACCACTCTGCTACTTTGTTATATTTATTTACAGCTGCTCAATCCATCCTACATATATCACCTCCTCAAGGTGAAAATACGAAACATCAAGGAGAGATCCTTTCAATAGTACAAGGTAAACTTAAGGCATATTAAGACAGGTGCTGCCTGGTAAGGTAGTTGAGGCGGTCCCAAATGGAACATAGTTTGTCCTGAAGGGAAGAAAGAAAAACACAATATTGATTTCTAACGCTAATCTTCTAAACTTGGCATGCAGGATCAAACTATTCTGATTTTTTTTTTTTTTTTAAAGCCTTGTCTTTTTTGAGGAGTTGGAAAAATAATGCTAGAAGCTCTAAAGTTGGTGTGCAGGATCAAACTATTCTGATATTTCTCAAAGACACCTTGGCTTTTTTGGGAGATGGAAAAGCAATGCTCAATTAACCCTTGAAGCTCTACTCGATAATGACAAATGTGCCTCCTGAATCTCCTGTGTGGATGCCACTTTTATTACCCTACCTACTGTTCCCCTTAATGGCAATCCCACCTCAACTGATGAAGAGCTCTAGGCTGTACACTTGCTTAACACAGAGACAGGGCCAGGGCCCTTTGAGTGAAAAACAACTGCAAATGGTAAGAACACTGAAAAAAGGATCGATGGGAGCCCCAACACCTATTATACGTTAAAGAGCAAGGACGATTCACATCAACTAAAATATATCAATTTTCCTTCTTACTTTTTAACAAATAGACATTTTAGAAACAAAGTGATAGTCATTGCATAGACGATTCAAGGTTTAATCAGAGACTTCATCGTTTTTATTTTCCTGCAATCCTTATTACAACATAAAGATTAAAGACAAATTTCCTTTTTGTTTACTTCATTTCTCCTCAACTAATACCAAAAACTAAAACTTGCAATCCCACCACAATATTTTACCAAGTCTTTCCATTTTCAGAATGTGTATAAAATAAAGGAGGTTAAAATCACTGTAGCATTTCTAGGTACTTACCCTAAATTATTATTTGCACCCAACAAGTTGCTATCTAATGCTTGCTCATCATTTACGATTCTATTTAAACTTAGCAGAACTGTTTTATCATCTCCATTTCACTTCTTCTACTGGTCAGAACCATCTCATCCTTGTATCTTTGGTCTGCCCAAAAAACCTCGACATGTCCATCAGAGGCACTGGCTCTTCTGTCTACTCAGTATATACTTTGGTTCCCAAGGCAACTGTTCTGCTGACACCAAATATCCAGAAGCCATTTAGACAAGTTTGGACCCAAGATTTATGCTAAAGATAATACTTGGGGGGATTTTCTGGACACTCTCCACTAACTTTACTGTCTCTCACAAAGGATGATGCAAGAATAAAGATTCACATAGGCAGTGGACTTGGAGAGGGAAAGACACCCCGCTTGCTTAGTTCAAATTAGAGTCCACTTGACTGGGCAATCTACATCCAGAAAGATGAAGACTTGGAAACCCAAGGAAGGGCTGCTATGAGTCGGAACCAACTCGACAGCAGTGAGTTTGGTTTTTGGTTTATTTGGTGCTTAGCAATATATAGGGATTTTCCTCCTAAAAAATTAAGTCCGTGTGTTTGACATATTGACCATCTGCTACATACTTGAGAACTTTACCACAGGAGAATAAGTACCAGACTCTTCTTAAACCACCCTTTAGATTAATGTTGGCTAAACATGTCTTAAGTAAAATGTATTCAATCAAAGAAACACTTATTGAGATGGCCACTGTGATTCAGGAAATACATAGAATATACAAACTTGCTTAACACAGGCCACTAGAAATATTGGAATGTATAATTCAGTTGGGAGAAAAGACAATGTTAACAAAAAGAACTGTGATAACTGTACGCTAACACTATCCCAGGCAATACAAAAGAAGAAATCTTATTTCTGCCTGGGAACTTTGGAGAAAACTTAACGATAATCTGCATCTTACATGATAGATAGATATTATGGTAGCAGTGATGTTAACAACCAACAGATGCTAAGGCATCAGCATATATACAATTTACAAGATACTACTCACCTAAAACGCAACTGCAATACATAATATACTTAGTTTAATAGGCAGCAAAACTATTTCAGTATAATGGGAAACTCCTAACATTTTATGAACATTCAACAAATGTTAAACAAGCCAAAACTGGGAGGATCTCACTGACAGAAGAACACAAACGATGACAGAGATTTTTCGAAAGAATTAATTATTTCCTGAATGCTTAAATACAGACCATATCAGAGAAGGCAAATACATTTTGTGTATTTGAAGCTTTATAATTGAATGTCAAATAAATTCAAACACTATGACTAAAAATTTAAAACATCTTTTCTCCAAAAAATACACCAATTACATAATTAGCAAAGAATACTGTCAGGATGTTGTTGTTGTTGTTATGTGCCGTTGAGTCGGCCCCGACTCATAGCGACCCCTCCTTGGGTTTCTGAGGCGATATCACTACAGAAGTAGGATTGCCCAATTTTCCTTCCGAGGAGTGGCTGGTGGGTTTGAACCGCCAGCCTTCTGGTTAGCAGTCAAGTGCCTTAGGCATGCTACCAGAGCTCCTTGCCAAAAAAACAAGACTGGAGGGTGGGAAAATGGAGCCGATATTGCATCAGTAGTGTATATTCAGGAGGTCAGAGTGGCCTCAGTATCACAGCTAGCTAGAGAAATACACCTTCTGAGCTACAAATAAGATCCTAAAAATGCATCTCCTTTAATGAAAAATCACTTATTCTTGTGTTGTAAATGCCCAATATTCCCCAAGGCATTCATCATATTAAAAACAATTTAGGCTCTGCTCCAACAAGTCAAAGTAGTTTTAAATTTTATCATGGAAACTGAGTTAAACATAATAACTAGAATCCCTTTTCTAACTTCTCTTGAAATTATTGATAAAAAAAAAAAGTAGTTAATATTATAGATCCCCTACTAGAACCTAAAACAGTTCATGTGTTAAAATACTACTGTGAAATATCGTAGCTTAAAAATTTGGCCTAATAACTCATTCACTCATGATTAAGTCTCCCCAAATTCCTATTACAGCAGAAACAAGAGAACTCTCCTCAATCAAATATCTTACAATTTGCAGCGTATTTTCCTTTTTTTTCCCCAAATTATGTTATCTTTATAACAGCCTGATGACATAAGGAACTGCAATTTTCCTCATTTTACTGTAAAGACAAAAGAGACTGAGTGACTTATCCAGGATAACACATTATGTTAGAAGCAGAAAGAGGGTTAGAATTTAAATTTCCATCCACTCAATCAGAAAATGTCAAGAGCCTATTATGTGAAGGGCACATGGGAAAGAGAAGGATCAATGAGACATGAACTCTATCATTAAGGGAACTGCAGTCTTATTACAAGAGAAATTTTGAGAGTTTATTAGATACTACAACAAAGGAACATGCACATTATGTTACAAATATCATGGAATAACAAGAATGAAATGATGAACTGAAGGTAAAGAAGCTAAATATTTCATTGAAGAGATGGTACGTAATATTGAATGTTGCCTTTATAGTGGGGTGGAGGGCAAGAAATGGTGAAGGTCATAGGCTGAGCAGAGTCACAGAGTCCTGAAAATATATGGAATGTCTGCATCAAAGCAAGAACACAGGTAATTTTTTTTTCAAATATTAAAAACGATTATATATATTTAACCTGAATCCAGCCCAAATATAAAGAAAGATTAAAGAAAAAATAGGTAGGCACAGACTGGTAGTCATTCTCCAATACCCACTCTCCCCTGCAGTTAAGATCTCCTCACGTTTTAGCTGGGAACATGCCTCCTACAATAAAGACTATATTCCCCAGCTCCCCTCTTTCAGCTAATGTGACTGCCGATCTGGCCAATGGGACATGAGGAGGAGTGATGCATTCTAATTCCAGAACATGTCTTTAAAGGGACTGAGTGTGCCACTTCTTCCACCTGCTGCTTAGGACGTGGATATGGCGGTAAACTACTGTAGATCATGGAGCTGAGGTAAAGAGTCCATGGATCGCCTGGTGGAACAAAGCTATCTTATCACTCCTAGGCTACCTACCTTTAGAATGTCCCATAAGAAATGAAGATCTATTTGATAAAGTCACTTCTTCTAGGCTTCTGTGATACCCATCAAACTTATACACTAACTTATATGATAGAATATGTTAAAAAGTAAGTAAAAATCAGAGACAATTTTTGGACCTCAATTCTCACAAACTAAGAAAAATAATCTGAAACTATTTCAATTAATTTTAAAGTGTTTACTACAATCAGTGCCACGCCTCGGAAGGGAGGTTGGGCAATCTACTTCCCTAGCGATACCACCTCGGAGACCCAAGGAAGGGTTGCTATGATTCGAGTCCGACTCATTGGCAAACAACAACAACAACTACAATCAGCAACATGTAATAGGCTTTCAAATCTATTTTTAAAATTTAATCTATACAACAACCCTAGGCAATAGCAAAGGCAGAAATAAATATTATCATTTAAATGAATAAGACAATGGTCTATCATGAATTCATTACAAAAATATTTGATAGTCCTAAACAGGATTTAAGGATCTCTGGTGGTGAAGTGCCTAAGGCATGTGACTGCTAACCAGAAGGCTGGTGGTTCAAACCCACCACCCACTCCTCGGAAGGAAGATTGGGCAATCTACTTCCATAGTAATACTGCCTCGGAAACCCAAGGAGGGGTAGCTATGAGACAGGCTTTAATCTCACTCAATCAGCAAAATAATCATTACCTATAACCCATGCTGAACTGATATACGTACTAAAGATCTGACTATAAAGAAAATTCAAATGGGTTATTAATGTCACAAAAAAAAAAAAATCGATAAATGTACGCTATACTTTTACTTGACAGTATTTTATTTCCCCTTTGGACTCTTCAGGTCACAATTTATCACATTCTGACTATATGTGAATATTTAATTGCTATTCATTTTAATTTGTATAGGGAATAGAGGGAAAAAATAATAAGTAAACATAAAAATGACATCACATGAGGGAACAGAGAAGGCTGGAAGAGTTCAGAAGGGAAATTTGAAGAGAAAACTGGGTGCTAGCCATACTCATTGCATCAAACGGTCTGAAGACAAACCCATTCTCCCTTGCTTCGTATATTTCATCCTCTTATTACATGCATTCCAAAAAGTAGCTGGAATAAGAATATTCAATAAAATAAAATGATCTATTCCTGCAAGACTGCCATTGCCTGTGTTGTGTCTTTGTAAGCTCAACAGCTCTCTATGTCAGCACACAAAGGTAAGAAAGGATGCCCACAACACCTTCCCCTGTCCTCCTCCTCCTCCTTCTTTGGGCATGGTCTTGATGGCAGCAAGGAGCCAATGAGACCAGATTCGAGAATCGCAGATCACCATTTGAAGCACAAATTGCAGGAAAATCTCTCTTGCACCTCTAACTTCTGCCAACAGTTTTACAAATATGTGCTACTGAAGGCAAATAAAATCAGGTAATAGAGGGTGACTGGATCAATGAAAACCCATCATGTCAGGAAAAACAACTGAAAGACACGTCCTTTCTAATAGTACCCTAGCAAAGAACATTTATCTCGTTTTCTTTCTGTGGCCTGGCCTTTGCTCACAACCAGGCCTTTTTGCACATTCTTCTCAAATCTGAAATGATCGCCCTCTTCTAAATTTAAAGATGAATCATATGTTCATTAGTTCCATAATTGCGGACAATTCACTCACCTTTTCTAAGTCTTAGTTTGCTGACCTGTAAAATAAAAGTTTAAGACTATATGATCTACAAAGGTCTTACCAGAAACAAAATGTTACAGTTCTGAGTTAAATATCATTCACACCTTAGACTGCATCTTAAGGTATAGAAATAGAAAGCCTTCTGTTTTGAAAAGAAAGCTTGCCCTCAGACCAGTTCACCAAAGCTTCCTTTAAAGTTGGGATAGTAATGACAACAGTAAATGGCTCCTGTTGGAAATCTGCCCCATCCTTCTTTTTACCAAAGGCTGTAATTCCTCAGCTATTAGGAATTTTTAGGAATTACTCAGCTCACTTTCCTCTTATCACAAAGGTACATATCTAATAAAGAACAGCAACTGTTTGGGTAACCAGATGGCTGGAAGCTGGGTGAGGGGGGAGACTGGATTTTACATTGTACATGTTGATCTGCTCCAAGTTACTCAAAATGCTCCACTATTTTACAATCATTTTCATATAAGAAAAGAAGACAGTGTTGCTGTACCTATTATACAAACCAATCTATAAAGCTTTGGAAATCAAGTTGTAATTGGCTGACTCCAAACAACTGCTGTCATTGTGTTTGCCATCGAGTTGGATCCGACTCACAGCAACCCCTCCTTTAGTTTCCAGGGCAGTATCACTACAAAAGTAGATTGTCCAGTCTTCCTTCTGAGGAGTGGCTGGTGGGTTTGAACCGCCAGCCTTCTGGTCAGCAGTCAAATGCCTTAGGCACTACGCCACCAGAGCTCCTTACTCCAAAACAACAGGGTGTAAGAATAAGAAATTTAAATATATATATAATTTTAAAAATCAAATAAATATTTCCAATATTAAGACTGTATAAAAGAAATGAACAGTAAAAATGGTTTTAAGTAATTCCAAATTGTACTCCTTGTGAACCTGATTCAGTACTTTTTTGTTTGGAGGCAGGTGGTAGGGTGGCAGGGGATGCCAATACGATCCCTGCTAATCCTAACACTTAGGAATTTAAGATTTGAGCCGTTCTTTAGACTCTCTCACTAGCAACAACCTGTTTGAACAAATCTGCATGAATGCCATTTTTTCTGTATCTAGCAGCCAGCAGATCACCTTCAATAAACACAAATTAAGCAATAAGTTGAATCATCATCACTATACAAATTGTTGTAGTTCATGCAGACATGTTAGAGAAGAACTAACCACAGGCTAGCCACAGTGTCCAAAAAGAGAACACTCTCTGCCTAGCAATGTTATGGCTTTTGTGAAAATTAAAAATAACAGTAAGAAGGAAAGAGTGGTGCTTTTATATGTCCCAGTAGAAGTACAATGGATGGATGGATGGGAGGCAGTGGACAAGTGGTCCTGATACAGATGACAAACAACAGTAAATTATCTCTGATTATTCTCCGCTTAAAAGAATTTCCTAAAAAGGATGCAACAATGCTGCTCCTAGAACTGTTGTCACATTCATTTGGGCCTTTTCTTCCCCTAGATACCTCTCTATAATGAAAAACAATGTTAATAACTTAGCCTCACACTAAACCAAAAAACAAACTCATTACTGTCAACTACCCCCATCTAAACATGGTTTAGACAATCCCATCTATTTTCATCCAGTTGCTTCTACCATTGTAGTAACTGTCACCCTCTAAAAATTGTCTTTTGGATTAATTACTTTCTGTTAGCAATTACTCTTTGGCTACAGATCAGCAGAATTCCCAAGGAATGAGAATTTCAATCTATAAGGCCAAAATCAGTAATAAAATGGTCATAATCCTATGAAGTCCTCAGTTCTCCCATGACCCACATTATGCTTCCCTCCCTCCCAGCATTATCCTCTAAACAAACAGTAAGAAGTTACATTTAAAGAATGTCTTGCTGCTGTCCATGAGGCCAGTTATTCACTCAAAGTATTCTTCTCACATTGGACAGCATATTAGTTAAAGTCCTTCTAACATATTGAATCTTCCAAATACGGATAGTTACAGAAATGTTTCTTTCACCCTCCATTACCATTTATAATAAAGCTATAAATTAAAAGATTTTCAGCACACATATCTCCAAATCAAACCCAACCCCACTGCCACTAAGTCAATTCCAACTCATGGTGACCTTCTAGTACAGAGAAGAATGCTCCATAGGGTTTCCAAGGCTGCACATATTTATGGAAGCAGATAGCCTCATCTTTCTCCCATGAAGCGGCAAGTGGGTTTGAACGGCAAACCCTCTGGATAGCAGCTGAGTGCTTTAATTACTATGAAACCAGAGTTTCTTCACACCTACCAACAGGTCAGATTTTTATCTCAGTGAGTAATATATAAGAAACCACACTCAGGGCTCAGGACCATAGTCACAGGGGACATCAAGCTCAACTAGCATAACATACTACACAAAACATTGTTCCACCTCCTACTTTGGTGAGTAGTGACTGGGATGTTAAAAGCTTGCAAGCAGCCATCTAGATGCAATGATGGGTCTCTCCTCATCCAGAGCAAAGAAGAATGAAGAAAACCAAAAATTCATGGAAACAATTAGTCCTAGTGACTGGTATACCATGCAATGCTCAGCCTATATGACAATGAGACCAGAAGAACTAGATAGTGCCCGGCTACCACTGTCAACCACGTGGAGGGGATCTATGTAGGAGATTCTGGATAGAGAGGGAGAACAATGTGGAACAAAACTCAAAATTATTTGAGAAAAAAAAAAAAAAAAGAGGGGACTAAGTTTGCTGGTCTGATAGAGCCTGGTAGAACCACTGAGACCATGGCCCCTAGCTGCCCTTCAGGTCTGGAAATGAACCCACACCTGTGGCTTCCAGCCAAACAAAAGACAGGAATATGAGGAGAACATTTACCAGAGGTAGATACACTCCTTGGTGAGAACAATCATGGGAGAAAGAAAGGCTGTGTATGCACAGGGAGACAGCTCAGGGGGCAGGAGTGCATGAAGGGATGGACACAGGGAAGAGGTAACTATTGGGAGGAAGTGGGAGGGGAGCTGTTGCATTGTGGTAAATTGCAGTCCATGTCACAAGACCTTTTAAGTGTACGTGAACTGCTGTATGGAAAGTGAATTTGCTCTGTAAATTTTCACCCACATCACAATTAAAAAAAAAAAAAGAAACAACACTCAGCGAGGAAAGCTGCTTCCTTATTTCTATGGGGTAGGACAGTGTTTACTTAAAGAGCATCTTATAACCAATATTTTTTTACTCACAGTTTTATTAGGCCAGGGCTTCAAGTGTTTAAAAAGGTTAAGAGCAATTGGCTCTATGTTAGACAACAAATCATAGGTTTGCCACTTACTAGTTGGATTACCTTTCTCAAATTACTTAATCTTGTTTGCCTCAGTTTATCTATAAAATGGGAAATACATTAGTATCTACCAATTCAAAGCTGTTTTATTTTTGGTTTTTAAGACAATGCATGTAAACCACCTAGGGACCTTCTACAAAAAAACAAACTAAACTCACTGCCGTCATCAACTTACAGCGACCACTTCCTTGGGTTTCCAAGACAGTATCTCTATGGAAGTAGATTGCCCAATCTTCCTTCTGAGGAGTGGCTGGTGGGTTTGAACCGCCAGCTTTCTGGTTAGTAGTCAAATGCCTTAAGCACTATGCCACCAAAGTATAATAGAGGCTCAATACATGTTTGTGGAATGAGGATATCCCTTAAAGTTTCTACAAAGCCACTGGAACCTAAACCAGTAAGCAAAATTCAGTCACTTAACAGGTCTTCATTTATTAACTTCAAACATGATCGATCTCTCTCTCTCTCTCTAACCTTTAATTTCTCTGATGTCTTCTATTGGCTACTAAGCACATGGCCCTGCTGTGTGCATATACACCTGAGTAATACTGAGCACTTGTCTAGGATGTGACTTTTAACAGACTGAAGAGAGAGCTGACATCATATACAGTGCTGTGTAGCACCTACAGACCTTATCTTAAAACAAAACCAAACAAGTCAATAGAATTATCAGCTGAATTTTAGATGGACTTCCAATGAACAGTTATTTATCGGATTCTGTGTGGGTATGTGGATAGGGAAAGGATAAACAGTCTTTTTGTTATAGCAAAAGAATTAAGACTTACTGTTTGAAATTATGTACTGTAACTTTTAGAAAACCTGGCCCAACAAAATATCATTATTTTTATTCCTTCTGAAAACAAGTCAACTATAAAAACCAGTCCCCATGTCAGCATATCAACTCTTTTGCATTTGAATTATGTTGACAGTTTAAAACAACAAAGCAAAACTAAACTCTTTTAAAAGTATGGAAATTAAAAGCCCAAGCAATAAAATGAAAATGAACAGAAAAGCACCACTTAGAAAAAATTGAATAAAATCAGCCCAATTAAATGCTTCTTCCTCCCCAAAGATTTTTTTGCCTGCATCTGATACTCACAGGGGTTCATATACAATGTAATTTTATATCCATTTCTGGTTTTATTTCTTCACTGAAATGTGTATAGTATGCTCCATGTTTCAGGAGTAAATTTTTCTAGATCTTGATAAAGCTAAAATCAGCCAAATTACTTTTTTGTTCAATTATTTGGAGGAATGGAGAAAGCATGACACAACTGTAAAAATATGTATTAAGAAACGGCCATTTCATAGCTATAATTGGATACCTTAGTGGATACTGATGCCTTGAGGGTTATATGCAGTCACCATAGCTATTTTTACCAAAGGCTTCAAAATAAAATCCAAATTAATTCATGTTACATTAGGATACACATCATCCTTGGACATGAAATTTATTAAACCATGCATTCTATTAGTTCACATATTAGGAATAACATATGAAAACACATATTATGTGAAAACAGAAGTACTGTATTATATTCAGCATCTTGTTATGAACACCTACCAAGACAAATCAGACTCAAAATCCTAGAAATGCTTTTATGGTACACCACGAATTCTGGAAATGTTGAGGTCCACATCCTTAATCACTATTAATATGACTTGTATATGGGAATTGGGACAAGTTGTATTACAAATTTACTACATTTCTATGTGCCTCTTCCACACTCAGCAATCGAACTATATGGCCTCTTAAAGAACAATGTGAGAACTACCAGAAGTGTGTACATGCACACACACACCCACACAATACATACTTCATGTTTGCCTTGTGGGGCTCTACTTCTATTTTGCAAAACATGATAAAATAATGAGAGAAACTACACAGGAAAAGGAAAGTGGTCAACTGTGGCTGCAATCTCCTATGCTTGACTAGGAAGACCAAAAAGGTGTTCAACATCAGAGCTGACTGGGGTTGCACTAAGGAGCTGGGACAGTGACCTTGCAGGGCAATGTTTCCCATAATTATATTTTAGCTCAGGCAATGCTTTCATGATAATATATAATCTTTCCAACCTCATCAAGAATTATTTTAATCATTTTGTCACTACAAAAAAAAAAGATGTAATTTCAAGTCAATATAAAAAGTTTAATATGAGATCACTATAATTTCAAATATATTATGTTGTTGTTATGTGCCGTTGAGTCGGACCCAACTCATAGCGACCCCTCCTTGGATTTCCGAGGCAGTATCACTATGGAAGTAGATTGCCCCATCTTCCTTCTGAGGAGTGGCTGGTGGGTTTGAACCGCCAGCCTTCTGGTTAGCAGTCAAGTGCCTTAGGCACTATGCTACCAGAACTCCCTCAAATATATTATAGTTATTTTTAAACAATCAGTGATATGCATGTATAAATTATGATTTCTTCTTTAACAAATTTTATACCATTGATTTTAAGACTACTGTATTTTATGAAGCAATTATGAACAAAAACATCAATACTTACAAACAAAATTTTACATGAATGTTACATTTGAAGGGTATCAAATGAATATAAAAACATGACCAGATTAAAAATCTCTATCAAAATCTTATCTAACTGCAAGGTATAATGTGTACTTACTCTCATCATTCATCTCACAAATCTTACATTATTAGGATATTATCCATTTATCATCCAGCTACCACATAACTAGAAAAAGGACCATACTTGATTTCACCTAATTATCACCAAATATATAATTAACAGTAGCGTTTGAGTAATAATTTAATAAGTAGAATATGTTTCTTGGAGTATCATGATTATCATTAAGAAAGGATGTTACAAATGATAATCGTTGTTTGAGGAAAGAAAATAGATTTGAAAGGTGGTAAATGAATAATGGCAAAGAGTGAGGAAGAGAGGAAAGTAGTACTTAAGAAGTAGAATTAACACTACCCAAGAACTCACTGGCCATGGAGGTATGGGAAAAGAGAACTGAGAATAATAACTGAGATAATCTTAATAAGGATGACAAGCACAGTTTTTATGTCAACTAAAAGGTAAATCATCCTAGAGCCTTGTTATACACTTACACACAACCATACACACACACACACACACACAAATACATGCAGATTTCCCTGTTCTACTTAGTAACACCACCGTCACACACATCCCCTGTTTCTAAGTAGCTGACCTTGCACATCATTCACTCAACGAGAGAATTAGATGTAACAAATGGCAAAGTTGACACTGTGAGCTAACAATGTAGTTCTAAAATGGTCCAACACAAACAAACTAGACCACCATTTCAGTATGAAAGAAAGGATATACCAATATGGAGTCTGCAGATAAGAATTGATTTTGCAATAGAAATTATCTGTGTTTCTTTCTTATCTCTACACAAAACATTTCAGCAGCGAGAGAGAATCATCTCCTATAGCACTAATTAGAAACGTAAATCTCACCAAGAGAAATGCCAAGAAATTTTATTGTTTGTCACTATAGATGGTAATAGAATTTTCTGACATTTTATCCTCCTAGAAAAAAAATGCAACATCTTTAATAAACCACAGTACAAAGTGGAGATACTAATTTCAGCATATCGTAACAGAGGTTGCAAAACAGAAAACATAAACAAGCCTTAAGATAAATAGTTAAAACAAATTTATTCTATGAATTATCAGTGGAAATAAAAATTTCTCACTGAAACCAGAATAACTACAAAATCTAAGGCTGTCACTGCATGTTCCACATAGCAAAATCAAAAATATGTCCATATTTCTAGTAACAGTAAGCACAACAGAGATTGTTTATAAAACTTTTTAAATGTCCCTACTATGACATGTAATTATAGTCTGCTGCTCTGTAAATAATTGATGAAAGCTAATATAGATTTTATTAAGTAACGTATCTGTAATACTGCAAAAATGTGCCTAATGAATAATGTTGGGCTTGTTGAACTGCCTGCCCTCAACAGAGGGGTTTTGTTTTCTGATGGCTGTTTTTTTCTTTTTTTGCTTTGTGTTTTTTGACTTTTTTCTATTTTATGATCATCTCTCTTCCATTAAAAAGCTATTTACCTATCATTCACGAATATAAATATCGTATCACAGTTCATGCTCCATTAATGATAGGTATCTTGCTATAATGATGCCCAGCACATAGAAAATTACCCCTCACTCCACTGATGGATGGTTGTTTGCTCTTACAAATGAGTGATATAAGTCTTACCTAGACCTAACAGCACCTGGATATGTCCCTGTACAGAGCACAGGATTCTTTGAAAGCATCACTTTAAATGAGCAGATAAAAACATTCTCAGGCATCAAGGACTCCTCAGTCTTCTTTAAGAAATAACTTCTGAATAAGCAAAACAAAAGCCAAAATAGAATTAGAACTACCCCAAAAACCATCCAAAGCAACATGGTAACTGGAGTTAGTCCTTTTTTTCTATGGATGTACTTTTAATTACTACAGACAAGATCGTAGTCTACAATAGCACCATACCTCCCCACGGAAGAAGGAATGGCTTAGCTGAGTACACCAAACACCACCACCAAATATTCATCCACAAAAAGCAGCAAACTGGAATATTCACATTTTTAATCCCCTCTGTAAGCAACATAATTATTTGATTGGTTAGAAGGTTCAATTATCTAGAAGCATTCCAAACAGCTATGTTTGATCAATCACTGACAAGTAAAAGAAGCCTGTAAATACTCACTCAAAATCAGTAAAGCCAGTGTATCGATATGCCAGAACAAAATTACATTGATAAAAATCTATCCCATTATACAGAAGGGAAGTAAAACTTGCCAATTGTACTTTCAATTAAAAAAAAGTTTTGGGGCAAAAAACTATGCCATGATCCTATTATTAATTTGTTTAACAAAACCCAGATGTTCTTCTGATAACTAATTAATATTCACATTTCTTTTGAAAACACACATGGAAAATACTTAGTTCAGTCTAGCTTTTCCAAATAGAATTTAATCATACAGTACACATTACATCAAAAATACAAAAAAGATATAAAAAAACACGATGTAGGAAAGTCGTTCTCATTTGATCATGTCCACAATGAAAAATATTTAAAGTACCTTACTTCAAAAAAGGAAAAGGTTGCATAAAATGTCAAGAATTTCATCTCAGCCAAATAAAATACAGGCAGTCCCCAAGTTACAGACAAGGCTGTTCCTAACGGGGTCTTTAAGAATTCGTAGGTCAGTTGGAACAGGTGCATATATGGTTCTTATTTGCTTTACTTCTGTGTAAGAAATGGCTCAAAACCTTTTCAAGAATTTACAAGCTACACAAACAGCAAGTGAAGGTTTTGATGAAGAACTTTGTTGGGAGTATTCAAAGTGAGGGCACATTTGCATAACATTAAAGGGCAAGCAGTAGTTGTCCTTAAGTTGGATGTTCATAACCCAGGGACTGCTAGTAACACCACCACATGTACTATTGTTGTTGTTATGTGCCATTGAGTCAGATCTGACTCATAGCGACCCCTTCTTGGGTTTCCAAGGCAGTATCACTAAGGAAGTTGATCACCCAACCTTCCTTCCAAGCCACACACATTCAAATATCCACATCAGTTTCATCAAAATTATCAATGTATTTTTTTTACTGCAAGTTATATGTTTAAACCAGAGGTTCTTATAATGTTTGAAAACAAGCAACAGCAAAAAAAAAAAAAAACTATTGACTAGGATGACAAACATGTCACATTAAAAAGAAGCTTCCAACTCTGAATGCAAACAAGTCATCAGTAAACACCAACAAAGTACCACCTTGAGAATGAAGATCATCTACTCAACAAATGTTTATTTAGTCCCCGCTGAGTGTCAACAAGGAAGACATACAAGGGCAAAATTATAATACAGCAAGGTCAATGCTATAGGAAGCCTGACCTGGCACATGGAGAATGAAGTATCCCTTAGAACTTGAAACAAATGGCCTTATTTAAAGGCCAGTCTGACGGAATGATGATGGCTAATGACCAAATCTTCTCTTTCCAGAAATGCTAGGTACAGTGGCAGACTATTTTGGGGAGACTGGAAATATCTACCTCTCATCCATAAAAGGAGATACCAAGAGAGCTATGGCTACATTATTACCATTCACAATCACTTCCATATATTGAATCAGGCATATCAAACCTGCATTTCTTAAAAAGGACATCATTACTAAATAATTTGAAATTAATCAGTTATGCTTGACAATTTCTAAACTTAACATTACTTACGAAAAACACATACAGTTACACTTCATTTATTCAGCTACTTTAAGCATTTGGAAAACACTTAAGAACTTGGAAGGTGCCAAAACAGTATACTAAGTAGGCAAACAAAATGCCAGAATCTAAACTTTAAAATAACATGCCTAGCATATGGGAGAGTCTCAAAAATTCATTCATACATTTATTTTAGAGATGATTCTAATCAACTAGAACTAGAAAACAGGGGAAGAATAGACACAGATAAGCCAGACATAAAAGCAGGTCACAGACTGACAGGAGAAATAAGATTTACAGAAACAGAATGAAAAGAAATGAGAACACAAGATGCACAGTCACCTCACAATGCACAGCTGATTTTACAGAGAATAAGTTCAATAGAACCATGGTCCCTTTCTTTGCCTTTTCCTTCCAACTTACGAATTCCTCGCAGGTACTTTCAATATCGGTATTTGTAACAACAAACATTGTCTTCCTTTACAGGAGGGCATGATGATGATCAGGGGAAGAGGTTTGGGGAAGATGCACATTTAGAGGAATTTCGATCACTGTGCAGCTGATTCTGACCCCTGGTGACCCCAGGAGTTACAAAGCATAACTGAACTCCGTGGAGTTTTCTTGGCTATGATCTTTACAGAAGCAGGTCACCAGGCCTTTCTGCCATGGTACTAGGGTGGGTTCGAATCAAAAAACTTCTGGTAAAGTAGCCACACACAAATCGTTGCACCACCAAGGGACCAATTCAGATGAATAAGAGGTTATATTTCCTATTTCACTGTTCTTTATAATTACTCTTTAAAGAAGCTGGTTGCTTTGTTTTGCTGGGTTTTGTTAGCCATGTATGCATAAAGACCTTTAATATACCATTTTGGGAAGACCAGCTTTATGAAAAAATATGAAACGATGCTGTTACAGTAATAAGTGTAATTAAAATGCTGTTCAGTGCTACGGTGCAGGAATTTTATATCTCAAGGTCTCTAACAACCAAGAGTAGCACAGTCACCCCTATGGAGAAGAATATCTTAATGAACAAATTTCAAATGTCTGCTTATAAAAGCTGCTTTTTAGTCTGTGTTGGCAGATTCTTCTGGCACAAAGCCTACACTTGTCAAGAACTGATATCCTTAGATTTTTACCCTCTCATTTCTTCTGGCCTTAGCACAAATATTTTCAATGCTATCTAAATGGTATAAATATTTTCAGGGCTTTTGATAAGCAGCAAGGAGAAAATTAATATCCAGGTCTCCCCATTTTGTTCCCTAACCCCTCACACTGACATGTGGCATAGAAGCAAAGGCTCTTTTCTAACAGAGCTGTTGGGCACTGTCAGCATCTTCCCTCCCCATTGTTGCCTCCACTTCATGGGGGTTCAATTATTGCAAACACAGAGTAGTTACATGAGCTCAAACTATTTCTCCAGGACAGGCAGAAAACAGACTTCAATATAGAGATGGAATTTGAGTATAGCTCAATTCTATGCCCTCACTTGATTGTGACATTCATGGATCTAACTTCAGAAGATACATTTTAAACAACTAAGAGGTGGATGTTACCCACACTATAGAGTTATAGGAGATACCTATTTTTAGGAAAAGTTAGCCTGGGGAGAATATTCACTTCTCCCTGCAATACTATCTCAGTATCAGTCAAAACATTCACAGGGTCGGTCGGTCAGCTACAAGGCGGTTCTTCAGCAAGTTGCAGTTACTTTACCCACAATGGTGTGCAGGAAGGTAACCTCGTGCTGATTTTATACACATACGGCAACATGGTGGTTATTTTAACCTACAAAACCATCTTTTATACACATTGTGCAATAATCATCTACGTGGCCTATATTGCCAGCTACAGCCAAAGTGTTAAAATAAAAAAATAAAAATAAAGGATCATCACAGATAAACTGAATCTGGTATATTCATACAATGGAGTGTTTGGCCATAAAAAAGAATGAAAGCACTGATGCACGCTATAACGTTGATGCATGCTAAGCTGATGCATGCTACAATGTGGCAGAACCATGAAAAAATTGTTGTAAGTAAAAAAAAAAAAAAAAAACAGTCAAAAAAGGCCATACATCGTATGAGTCTATTTATATAAAATGCCCAGAATAGGAAAATCCATAGAGACAGAAAGTAGACTAGTAATTGCCAGGGGCTTGGGGTAACTGCAAATGGAAACAGTTTCTTTCTGAGGTGATGAAAATATTCTAAATTTACATAGTGGTGATGATTGCACAATCTTGTGCATAAACCAGAAACCAATGAATTGTGTACTTTGAAAGGGTGACTTGTATGTATGTGAATCATATCTCAAAAAAACTAAAGAATTAGTAGCTGATACATGATACTTCAAATAGAGGCATTCTAAATATAATAGGATTAAATGTTCAATTGCATTCATTGCACTTTGAATTTTATCAGAGTGAGTTCACTTCTCTAGCTTACGATTTATCTATTGAGTCTATAAAAGTGTTTCTCTTTCACTTCTCATTTTCAGAAACACAATCTCCTCTTATGAGAACAAGAAATAGGAATAACGCCAATGAGGGGCTAAGCCATACAGTGCTGCTCTTTGTTAAGAAAGTGCATCCTCTATCAATCCATCTAATGTCATTTATTAAGTTAACAGGCAGTTCTAAGGAAATCCTGGGTCATCCAGGTCTTTGACAATCACAAAAGAACTTTCAGGTAGTTTACTTAATACACAATCAATTACAATATCAAAAATGCATACCTCTGTTGCATTGCAACTAGTGGCAATTATTAATCAATGAAAACATAAAAACTGTTAAACATGAATACTGACCTTGTTTCTTTTAATCCTTCTTTCTGAATCACTTCCAATATCTGCTTTGCTGTCATTGGTGAGTTGGGGTGTTTTTCTAGTGCCTAAAAAAATAAAAATAAACATAAGATTCCCAGATGATCATATTAAGCCATACAAGATGAAAACGTGAGTCATGCAATATATGCTTAAAATTTTAAAGGGGAAGGGGCTGTTCTGCCAAAATGAGGTCCCATCACACAGCTCAGGTGTCCAAAATAAGAATGCAAATGTTTTCTAGACATTTATGGCAATGTCCGCAACCTATAGGGATCATTCTTCAAAAATGTCACAAAGGCATACACACCAAAAAAAGGGGGGAGGGATGTGAAACCTAAAGTTAATAAATATAATTTCCTTTATTAAAAAAAAAAAATGCTAATATTTTTTGGTGGATATATTTACAGGTTGTTAAAATGTTTCCTACTTTTCCAAAACCTTGGAAACATGGATCCTGATTATTACCAACAGCAGGAAACAAAGCGCTGGTCAGAAACAACCTCACCAGATTTATAGTACGTTCAACCTCTTCTATAGTTACAAAAAACATATATGAGGACAAGGAAAAAAAAATCATGGCCAATATGTTGAAAGGAGCACAGAGCAGCCCGTGTATTTTATCACAAAGTTTCCCAGTTCAGCTCAGTTTCCTTTCCTTTGCCTTTCCAGTTAAATTCCAGTGAGCCCCCTTCTCTTCCCATTCAGCCCACCTGTTTTATGAAGTGAGCCCCACTTTCCTTCGCTCCGCTTCTGCTCTGCTTTTTTGGGGCAGGGAGTGTCTTTAAACAAAGGTTAGGGGAATACATGGGATAAAGTTGATAATTCTCACAGGCATTAGACCATCAGCCCAGGAAATCAAGTTCCTTTATTTATCTAGGGACTAGAGTGACAGCAGTAAGCAACACTTCCCATAATGCTTACCAATAGTGACTACAGGGACCACATATGGCTACAAGAACCAAGTCTACACACACCCTCACAATGGCCTCCTCTCCGAGAGTAGATACTTACTTAAACATGGTATATGGCTTGGTTTATAGGAGCTTCATGCATAGCAGCTTCATGCACAAGTCATGGCCCCATGCAACTTAAAGATTCTAATCTATGATTATATACAATAAGGGCCATCTTCATTAAGAATTAAGAGGCCACTCTAAAAACCCAAAATTAAAAAGGCTGCCAAATCTGGTCATAATAGCTCTGTGATCCCTCCTACTGCCAAAGGCCAACTTTCAACTACTTCACTAGCAAAGGCTCTGCCCATCAAGGTCCTCCAACAAGCTACATACCATCTGCCCCTCTTCATTGACTTTCAGAATGGCTTTCTTGCTCTCCCCTTGCTGGTTCTCAGACCATTTCCCCATTTTTTCCCCCAATCCTGATCAGCCCATTAGTTGCAGTTGGTCAGTTCTTTAAAGAATATGGAAATATGAGCTATACTAGAAAGATCTGGGAGAAGTAAGAGGAGGCAGTCACAACATTTTATCAATAGGAAAGAAGGAAAATGGCTCTCACCAAGGACACTGGAGAGCTGAACTAAAAACTGCGGAACGAGAAAAAAATATATAATAAGTATAGGCATAGCTGTACAGGGAAGAGGAATAAACTTCAAACACACTGGGGGGGAAGAGGCAATAAGGAAACTGCATAATAGAGCTGAAAAGGGAAAAAGATAAGATCACAAAGAAAAAGAGAAAAGAGATATGAAAACAAAAAAGCTGACAGAATTTTTTAAATAAGACTATAAGCAGAACAATGCATAATTATGAATTACTGAAAGGGGATATTGTGGTGACATGAACTACACACAGGGTAGGCATCACCCTAAATGAGAGGCAATACTGAGAACACCAATGATCTCTGATCAAATGTATGGGCAGAAGGTCAATAAACATAGACATCCACAAATACGCAAGCAAGAAAAAGGGGAGAGGCACAGAATAGAAAGAGGAGAATCACAGGAGAAGGGAGAGAAAGGAGGAACATTGAGCTGAACTGGGAATGTCCAAAGGGTGACCTGATTAAATCTAGAAAGGGCCAAAGAGCAAACTCCACCGTACTGGACAATGTTTTGATGGGAATTTGGGTGCACTTGAAAGTGGGGTTACTCACTGTGGAGGATTCCCTGTTTCTCTTCCTGAGTACAGGCCCCTCAGCACCTGGGCAGCTCCTCCCAGCAATTGAGAGAATTTGGATAGCCCTGTCCCCTTCTCTATGACATCACATCCTACTCTACAAAGGAAGTAAAAGTGCCAAGAATTACATCATGGAAGTGGATGAGAGGCGAGAAGGAAATGATGAAGACACAAAAAACACCAGAAGCCACCCTCAGTTCCTGTAAGTCAGAGAAAGGAGACAGAAGAAAGAGAGGTTCCTGTGCATGAACAAGCTTCACTGAACTAGCTGTGGAAACATTAACAGAGCAAAAACCCAAACCCAAACCAAACCCACTGCTGTTCAGTTGATTCTGACTCACAGTAGTCCGAGAGGACAGAGTAGAACTGCTCACAGGGTTTCCAAGGCTATAAATCTTTATGGAAGCACCCCGCCACATCTTTCTTCCATGAAAGGGCTGGTGGGTTCAAACCACCAACTTTTTGGTTTGCAGCAAGCACTTTAACCACTGTGCCATCAGGGCTCCAACAGAACAAAAGATGGGGGAATTGCCTTAACAGACAAAACAGTGATACCATCAAAATAATGTGACACATGACAGAGACATGAATCAGACTTGCAAGACAGCCATACTTGAGAAGAACTACAGTCGGAAGAAGCCACATTCAGAGTAAAATGGCGACCTAAGCTATGAGGCATAAATATTAGAGTCAATAAACTGTCCACTGTTGAAACAATTTCTTGACCATGAGGCATTCCAGTTTCCCATGTCTCACCAAATTCACTTTCTGGAGTACCCACCTTGATATTATAAATACAACTGGTACTTGAATATATTTTCATAGTATGTGATACTTTTTTTTTACTTTGTCCAATTGTTTTCCACATTTTACCCACCTCTTTAGAAACTCATGTCAAGGATACACAAATCAAGAAAGGGAACAAAATTTTTTACAATCTTTAACTCTATCATGATAAAAATTTTCTATATATTGTTGTTGTTGTTGTTATGTGCCGTCAAGTCGGACGCGACTCATAGCGACCCCTCCTTGGGTTTCCGAGGCAGTATCACTACGGAAGTAGATTGCCCCATCTTCCTTCCAAGGAGTTGCTGGTGGATTTGAACCGCCAGCCCCCTGGTTAGCAGTCAATTGCCTTTAGCCACTATGCTACCAGAGCTCCCTTTCTATATATAGGATCAATAAATATTTCAGATAATCAGTACTGGTACAAATTGGTTTGAGTAGAAATAATGACAAGATTGTGACAAAATAGGAAATCTAATTTTAAAGTTTACCACCAAAAAAAAAAAGAAGAGAAAAACCAAACTCAATGCCATCGAGTTGCTTCTGACTCACAGAGGTAATGATTATCTAAAATAATCTTGTTTTCTGGCAACAAAAAGTGGGAAAATGTAAATTCATCCCTACATAGAAGAAAACAAAATACAAAATACACTCACTAGCCTAGAGTCGGAGGTAACTACTGTTAATACATGTTACCCTTCTGGTTTTTTTTCAATTCATACATATTAGTTTTAAATGATTATTGATTGATTATATTATATATTATATATAGTGTGTGTATGTATACACATACACACAGTTAAGTGTCTTACTTTGCACCATGTAATTTGAATTCTTCAAAAAGGAAATAGTAATTAGCACTACTGAAAATGGTTAATACACTTGCTTCTAACCAAACAGTTGGTGGTTCAAGTCCACTCAGAGGCACCCTGGAAGAAAGCCCTGTCCGTGACTTCCAAAAAATCAGCCATTGAAAACTCCACAGACCACAGTTGTACTGTGACACCCATGGGCTCACCATGAGTCAGAATGGGCTCCACAGCAACTGGTTTTTTGTTGGTTTTTTTAATTAACACTTCACTGAGGATAGGCATTTATATTGTTTAATTAAATTTTTGATTAATTAAAATATATTTGCAACCTTCAAACCTAGAACTGAACTTACTCCTGTGGCTTAACTTTCAGCCCAACAACAGTCAGACTTATGAAGTGAACAATAACACCAAAGAAGTATGCACTTCTTAGAACATCATCAACCCAAAAAAAAACCAAACTCACTGCCATTGAGTTGAGACCAAAAGGGCAGCATTTGTCAAGCGGTAAAGCTCAAAATGCAGGAAGGAATAGGAAAGAAGGATAAATAGAAACAGTAAACACAGGCAGGAAGTGTTAAGAGTGTGGTTACACTGTGGGGATTGCAATCAATGTCACAAAACAAAACGTATATGAATTGTTGAATGGAAAATCAATTTATATATATGCAAGAAACACAGTGAATAAAATAGTCTTAGAATAATACTATTGTGAATCAAAAGATGTGAACTTTGTCATGCCTTCTGATACACTGCCAATTGTTTCCAGGAAGATTGTAACAACTTATACTCGTGCCAGGACAGATAGTATCTGCCTCTCTCACCACATACTTGGCAGTATGAAGCATTATCACTTTTATAACACTTGCCAATACATCAAATATGTGGCATTTCATTATTTTAATTATATATCTGTATATACTAATGAGGCTAAATTTTTTTTCCAATATGGGTATCATATGGGATATAATATTTGAGATATTTGTTTTTCTTAATAATAGAAGCTTTCTACATGTTAAGAATAATACTGTTTCTCATATTCATAATAGTTATTTACCCTCCATTGTTGATTATGTTCATGATTTTTTAGGGAGACATGCACAATTTCCTATTTTCACATGAGCAACTTTATCAGTCTTTCTACTGTGACTTCTACTGCTTTTATGTTTAGAAATTTCTTTATTCAAAGTACACAGAAAGAGGTTCCTGGGGGACACAAACAGTTTGTACTCAGATAGGAACCAAAAGGTTGGCATTTCAAACCAACCCAGCAGCACTACGGCAGAAACAGGCCAAGGCAGTCTGCTTCCATGAAGACTGCAGTCAAGAAAAGTCCAGGGAGTAGTTCTACTCTGTAACTCATGGGGTCTCATCTCCTAAGTGACAAATCAACAAGGAGTACATAAATATCTACTAGTATTTTTTCGAGTACTATCATGTTTTTATTTCTTAACTCACTTGGAATGGATCTCTTTGTACCAAAGTGAAGCACTCTGGTAGCATAGCGGCTAAAGCACTTGACTGCTAACCAGAAGGCTGGCGGTTCAAACCCACCAGCCACTCCTTGGAAGGAAGGTTGGCCAATCCTACTTCCGTAGTGATACTGCCTCGGAAACCCAAGGAGGGGTCGCTATGAGTTGGGGCCGACTCAACGGCACACAACAACAACAACCTCCAACGAGGAAGGCAAGTCTTTCCCAACAAAATTTGTTTCATAAGCCACACTCAAAGGAGGAATCTTCAACCATATATTAATATTAGGGCAATGAAAACTTTGTGAATGTGAAATCAATATATAATTTTAGGGACTCAATATAAAAGACAAAAAAAAGTAGAACTGGTCTTCTTGAGGTGGACATGAGAAGAGTTCAGTGCTTCCTTATATTTACTTCCTCGTATAATGACTAAAGGGAGCTCTGGTGGTATAGTGCCTAAGGCATCTGACTGCTAACCAGAAGGCTGGTGGTTCAACCCCACCAGCCACTCCTCAGAAGGAAGGTTGGGCTCTACTTCTGTAGTGATACCGCCTCAGAAACCCAAGGAGGGGTCCCTATGAGTCCGATGTGACTGACGGCAGTGACTTTGCTTATACGTATGTACATATGTACACAAAATGACTAAAAGCACTTCTGGGAGTCTTCACGATCTCTGGATTAAGGTGAAAGTCACTGTTCTTGAGACTCTTCCAGGGGTCCTACTAGATCCCATTGATCTTTCAGACAATGGCTGTGGCAGTATCACTATTTTCTTTGCTGATTCACTGCATTATACTTCAAAATTTGGGCAGGACACTCCTCCTCTCACTATTCCTTCCTAAATTTTTAATTATTCTCTTCTTTGTTTTTCCAGATGAAACTGAATGAAAAATCAAATTACATTTTGAAGAAATTTTCATTGTTCCATCTGTTTAAGTTTCTTTTATTACCTCTAATAAGCTTTTTATTAAGTGTTTTATATTTCCAGGTACAATTATGAATGGACTTTTTCATACAACGTTCTAACATTTTATTGCTAATACGTATGAAAGTCATTGACTTGCAATGACTATTATCTATATGAACAGTTAATTGAATTCTTAATAGTTTTAATAGAAGTTTTTGGTTGAGGTACATAATTACATTTTTTGCCAACAGTGGAAACTGTATCTCCTTTTCAAGAGCTCCAAATTTTATTTCTCTTTCCTATACTATGTTCACTGGCTAAACATTTATCCTTTCTGGTCCATTTCAAAAAAAACTTTGCTGAAAATTTGAGTTGCTTTACAATTCATTTCCTCAAAATCAGGCCCTTAAAACTATTGAGTTTCCCAAAGAATATCTATAACTAGTATTATTAAACCCAGCACTACCAAGAAAAGATTGGAATTAAAAACCACTGACCAGGTATCACTGTATCTGCCACGCAAATCAGAGTCTGTCAAAGTGTTCAATCTTTACACAAACTGTCTTTTCTTTCTTTTTTAAGAAACTGGTTCTCCTGTGCTGAAGCTGTATTTGCAATTCTACTTCACTCTCTTAGAGTCGGGTCTTGTATCTCTCATGATTCTGCTTCATAAAATAAAGTCTTTTCAGTTATTTCTTCTGAGTTGCTACTCATTGGTTTCAAATTCAATACTGCTCTCCAAAAACGGGGCTTTCTATGGCTCCAAAAAGCATATATACAATCTGCTACCTTCCAAGCAATGGATACCTTCCTAAAATAGACCCACATCTGTTTTTCAGAGCATCTGAACAGATGCACAGAACTGGCAAATATACCACTGGGTTCATCTTCTTTATTGATGTGACTAAATTAGAGTCTATCTCAAAGAAGTCTAGGTTCATGAAACTTTGAGACAAGACAGTCTCATCCCAGAAACCACCTTCCCTAGAATTTTACTTGCCCTAAAAGAAGGGGGAAAAAAAAAACTGTAAAAAAGCATGGCACCATGGACCCCGGGAGGGAGATAAATGGGTTGCCAAATAATTGAGGGGTACTAGTCATTCTTTGTGGGAAAAAGATGTGGCAGTCTGCTTCTGTAAAGATTACAGCCTGGGAAATTCTATAGGGCAGTTCTCTGTCCTATAGGTGGCTTTGAATCAGAATCAACTCAACAGAAGCAGGTTAGCCATGCTAAGGAGCCCTGGTGATGCACCAGTTAAATACTCATTTGCTAAATGAAACACTGGCAGTTCAAACCCACCCAGTGACTCTGTAGGAGAAAGATCTACAATTTACTTCTTGTAAAGATTACTGTTAAGAAAACCCTGTGAGGTAGTTCTACTCTGTCACTTGAGGTCACTATGAGTCAAAAAATTGACTCAACAGCACCTAGGAATGCATTTTCTGTTTTAGGTCAACTTAAGCACTTTTCAGGTCCAGGAATACTACACCTCAAACAAGGCTTACTCAAGATTTTCTTGGTTCCTCTCAAAGAGAAAAGTCATTTTAGCTACCCTTACAGAAAACACAAGACAAGTGTTCACCTAAAAGTTAAATATTGGTCCTTCACTGGGATCTTAAAAGCTTGCAAGCAGCCATCTAGATGCAACTATGGGTCTCTCCTTGTCCAGAGCAAAGAAGAAAGATGAAAACCAAAGATTGATGGAAAGAGTTAGTCCTAGCAACTGGTACACCATGCAATCCACAGCCTATATGACTATGAGACCAGAAGAACTAGATAGTGCCCGGCTACCACTGTCAACCACTCACAGGGGGATCTATGTAGGAGATCCTGGATAGAGAGGGAGAACAATGTGGAACAAAACTCAAAATCATTTGGGAAAAAAAAAAAAAAAAATGGTGGGGACCAGGTTTGCTGGTCTGATAGAGCCTGGTGGATCCACTGAGACTATGGCCCCCAGCTGCCCTTCAGGTCCGGAATTGAACCCACACCTGTGGCTTCCAGCCAAACAAAAGACAGGCATAGGAGCTGAACATTTACCTCAGGTAGATACACTCCTTGGAGAGAACAATCATGGGAGAAAGAAGGGCTGCTTATGCACAGGGAGACAGCTCAGGGGGCAGGGGTGCATGGAGGGATAGACACAGGGAAGAGGTGACTGTCAGGAAGAAGTGGGAGGGGAGCTGTTGCATTGTGGTGAACTGTGGTCAATGTCATGAGACAAAGTATATGTGAACTGCTATAAGGAAAGTGAATTTGCTCTGTAAATTTTCACCCAAATCACAATAGAAGAAAAAAAAAACTTGGTCCTTCAGCCCCAAGTAAAACATTCTGAGAGATCTTACTAATTCAACTGCAAGGTAAGAAGATGTGCACAATTTAGAAATCATTTCAATGATATGTTTACATCTGTAGAATCTTCAATGGCTGCCAATGTCCAGGATCTCTTACTTTTTCTAACACTGATGTGTCTTCTCTTAATCCTCACTGGTAGTTCAGAAAATGTTTACTTGTTTAAGGTTTCATGTCCTAGGTTAATGATTGTGATGTTATAATCGTAATAAGCAACTACATACCACTCTACAATGATGGAAGGAGTTCACATAACAAAGGTATCCTAGTGGCTCAGTGGTTAAGCAGGCAGTCTGCTTCCCTAAAGATTGCAGCCTTGGAAACCCTGCAGAGCAGATCCACTCTGCCCTATAGGACTGCTATGAGTCAGAATTGACTCAACAGCAATTAGGTGTTTTGGGGTTTGTTTTTTTTTGGGGGGGGGGGGTCTTGGGTTCAAACCACAAAAACAAACAAAACACTGCCATTGAGTCAGATCCAACTCATAGCAACCCCTCCTTTGGTTTCCGAGACGGTATCACTACAGAAGTAGATTGCCCAGTCTTCCTTCCAAGGAGTGGCTGGTGGGTTTGAACCTCTAGCCTTCTGGTTAGCAGTCGAATGCCTTAGGCACTACACCACCAGAGTATATTTTATTTCATTTGCTCCTCACAACAACTTGGTGGCATGCATAGTTCATGTTGTGTGTCGTTGAGTCGCTTCTGATTTATAGCAACCCAAGTAACTGAATAGAGAGCTCTGGTAGCACAGTGCCTAAAGCACTTGACTGCTAAGCAGAAGGCTGGTAGTTCAAACCCACCCCGGAAGGAGGGTTGGGCAATCTACTTCCATAGTGATACTGCCTCAGAAACCCAAGAAGGGGTCGCTATGAGTCAGGTCTGACTTGACAGCACATAACAACAACAACAACAAGAAGTAACTGAATAGACTCGCCCCACCGGGTTTTCTAGGCTGTAATCTTTATAGGAGCAGATCAGCAGGTCTTTCTCCAGCAGAGCCACTAGATGGATTTGAATCACCAACTTTTCCTTTAGCAGCTGAGCGCTTAACCACTGCACCACCAGGGCTACCTGAAGAGATAGTATTATCTTTCTCTGAGATGCACTGAGGTGAATTGGTCCAAGGTCATAAAGCTAGTAATTGGAAAAACAGCGCATGTATACATGATTAGAATGATGATGATAATGTTTAAATATAGCAAAAATTGCTAATATGTATTAAAAACTCTTGCAGGCTGAGCCATCTCTAGGGGTTTTACATCTATTACAGTGGACTCTGGATTTAAATATTTAACATGCCCTATTTTTACTATTCTTGAGAAACCTCAAAGGTCTATGTCATCTTGGTGAAACATGAATTTGGATCACTGATAATATTCAGATGAGAAAAAAACAGTCACATTAAAAGTGACAGCCCAGTATCTACAGTTCAATAAGGTGTTCTCCATGCCTAGCATATGTGGTTACTAGTTAAGGGTTTAAAGATGATACTCACAATTTCCATTCTACTTGAATGCATTTTATGGGGAAATTATATGCTGCTGTAGTATCATGAATGTGTCACTTAATACTCGGAGAGTATCGCTATAACAGCCTTGAGAATCCACCCTCCTTTACACAGAAGAAAGCAGCCTCTAAGACGATAATAGCCCTGAGGTCTCACAGCTACAGAGTGACAGGACCAGCCTATTTGCCACTGAGGTTTGCTCTATTAAGTCAAACTACTTCTCATCCGGAAACACAGTAGCTACCTTATAAACCCCACTCAGCAATCTCACACTTACGAACAACTCGATATTTCCTTGAACTCTCAGATAATGCTTTAAACTGTACTTTTCTTCCATAGCATCTGTCACAATTGTCGTTAATTAGCAATACCTGTTTAATGATATTCTTCCTGCTACTACAAGTGTCAGGGGATTGATGACCTTGGCCTTCTTGTTCAGGCCTGCATGCCCTGCTGATAGCACTCTAAAGCAGGTTTCAATGTACAAAGACCAAGTTAATTTGGGGGAGATGTTTTGAGTTGCTTATATTTGGCACTTTTTTATAGCATCACAATGAAGGCTATGGACTTAGGAGTTGGATGAACTAGGAACACCCACCCTACCCCCCTTACTAGCTTTCTGATCTTTGATATTTTATCTAAGTTTAATTTCTTTCCTTCTTATTCACAGAAGTACTGTGAAGAGTAAATGAGATAATGAATGTAAAGCACTTATTCTAATGTGCCAAATGACTGCCTACAGAAATGTGAGTTAATAAACATTAGCTAATAGTATCGGCTAGGGGGGGAAAAAAAAGACCCCCTTCAGCACAGCCTAGAAACATATGAATCTTTTGAATAGAAAGAAGGAAGCTATAAGCAAATCATGGCGATTAGATGGGGTCTTTCTCCAAGGTACCCTGGGTGAACTACACTAGAGTTTCTTTACATCGGGTTAGCCCATATTCCCATCCCTCATCACATGATCAATGTCAAAAGTATTCACCATAGGCTAATAGATAAACCTGCGCCACACACAGTACAAGTTTGATCACCTAAGAGTAGTCTTCTTTGTGTTTAACGAGGGATTATACAAGACGGCATACTGTTCTGATACCTAGCAAGAGTAGCACACTACAGGGACAAATTATCATGTTGTATTTGTGTTAAAAATCAAGTATAAAATAGCATGTAACAGTAACAACTTATTTCCAACAGTACACACTTAAATAAAAAATTTTAAGCAAACGATGATATATAATATCATAGACTATCCATCAGTATGAAATTCTGTCTTACAGCAAAATTATTTCAGTTGCCCAAAGTCATAAAACCTGAGCACAGCTGAGAATAGAGACATGAATTTATGAGTCCCAGAACAGTTTCAAACAGAGTGGTTGTTACCTGAACTTACAGATAAAAATCTATGTAACTGAAAGGTGAATTCTAATTTCATCAAGGATTTTGGCAATTTTTCTATACCTCAACTAGTTTCTGATATTTGAACTACTTAATACAGACATTCTCACCTTTTTTTTTTTGACACAGAAAATAAGACACCCAGAATGTACACAACGTTCCAAAAATAGAAAAGAAAGAGTAACAATTACTTATATTATTATATTCTTCAAAACCGTGCTTTAACAAAATAAAACACTACTTTGATGAAAAGCAAGTAAGTCCTCCTGCCACAGATGTATGTATGCAAGCAGTCTATGCATTTGGAGCCCAATAATTATTAGAAAGTTTTTTCTGGAATCAAGTAAAAATTTTTTACTTTCCTATCATTTCTACGAGGAGCTCTGGTAGCACAGTGGCTAAAGCACTTGACTGCTAACCAGAAGGCTGGCAGTTCAAACCCACCAGCCACTCCTTGGAAGGAAGGTTGGGCAATCCTACTTCCATAGTGATACTGCCTCAGAAACCCAAGGAGGGGTAGCTATGAGTCGGGTCCGACTCAACGGCACACAACAACAACAACATCATTTCTACGTAGCGTAGTGCCTAAGGCACTTGACTGCTAACCAGGAGTCTGGCGGTTCAAGCCCACCAGCCACTCCTTGGAAGGAAGGTTGGGCAATCCTACTTCCATAGTGATACTGCCTCGGAAACCCAAGGAGGGGTCACCATGAGTTGGGTCCAACTCGATGGCACATAAAAACAACAACATCATTTCTACCACCCATTCCTAGTATTTGCCTTTGAATGGGACAAGTGTTTACAAGTAAATTACAAGCACTTTCCTAACTTATAAGCTTAAAAGTAAGGTATTTCATCCAAATTATCATAAAAAGTATTTTTTTAAAAAAAGGTAATTATTTATATGAATTTTAAAAATGGAATCAAATAATATATTCACAAGGTATGTTGCTACATGTTTGAACACACTCTTGGGGCCAAGTTTCCCTCTATTTTGAGACTAACAGATCCTCAATTTTTTCTATCAATTCTCACATAAAATCATTTGAAGATACTCTTCCATCTGAATCTCCCTTCTTTCAGTATTCTGTTTGCCAATGTCCCTTTGCTAAGGTCAACTGGTATATCACAACCCACAAAGCCAATGTTCTACATCCTACTCTGGTGAGTAGAGACTGAGGGTTTTAAAAGCTTGTGAGCTGCCATCCAAAGTGCAACTATTGTTATCTCCCCATCTAGAGCAAAAAAGAGTGAAGAAATTCAAAGATGCAAGGAAACAATCAGTTCACGAGTCCAGCCTTCATAACCCTGAGACCAGAAGAACTAGATGGTGCCCAGCTACCACTGCTGAACACCCTGAAAGGGATTACATTAAAGGTCCTAGATAGAGTGGAAGAAAAATGTGGACACAAAACACAAAATCATAAAAAAAAGACCTGGCTTACAGGCTGACAGAGACTGGAGGAACCCCCAAGACCATGGCCCTCAGACACTATTCCAGCCTGGAACCACCACAGCTCAACTTTCAGCCAAACGATAGACAGGCTTAAGGTGAACAAGAATTCCACGGAAGTACACACTCATTACAACAATCAACCATACAAGGTCAATAGGGAAGCATTTGCCCATGGATGAAGCTTAGAAGACAGGAAGGGATAGGAAAGAAGGACAAAGGGAAATGGTAAACACAGGGAGGAACTGGGAAGAGTGCTGTTATATTGTGGAAATTGCAAAGTACGTCACAAAGCAAAATATGTAAGAATTATTGAATAGAAAAACAATTTGCTCTGTAAACCTTCACCCAAATAACAATTTTTAAAAATTATTATTTATAAAAGCAAATGACTTGAAAACAGCATAAATATCTAACACAACAGGAGATTGGTTTGATAATTCATGTGCCATACACTGCAATACTATGCATTCATTTAAAATTGTATTTTCAAAGACTATTTTAATGACCTGGAAAAATTCTTAAGATGTAATTTACATAAGAAAAAAAAAAATCAAGATGTTTAATATACACACACGTACACACAATATTATTCAAATTGTATTTAAGTGCGTATGTCCAATAGTGGTTAGCTTAGTTTGGTAGGATGATTGTCAGGTATTTTTATCTTATTAGATTGTTCTTTATTTTTCACATTTTTTACAATCATATTACAATTTTTACATGCTACTAGGTTTTATAATGGGAGCTCTGGTGGTGTAGTGCCTAAGGCATCTGATTGCTAAATACAAAGTGGTGGTTCAAACCCACCAGTCACTTCTGGAAAGGAAGACTGGGCAATCTACTTTCATAGAGATATCGCCCTGGAAATCCAAAGAGGGGTCACAATGAATTGAATCGACTTGACAGCAGTGAGTCTTTTTTGAGTTTTTATAATATGGAAAACAATTCATTGATTACCTTTCTTGGGGACAGAAATCTGAATGCAACAATGTTAAGAAAAGCTAAAGAAAATCAAGCAGATGCACTTGCTTTTCAAATCTGAAAACTTCTTGGGTCCTGAGAGCCCTTTGATGTGTGGAAGGTGTGCTTTGGCTTAGGTGGTACAATGAGACCTTTTTTTTTTTAGCATTCTTCTCAATATCATTGTGGGTTCCCCTGAAAGGAGAGGCCATTCACAAGATCAGGCACCTGAGGAGGTTATGAGGTGGAAACTGGACTTGAAAATTAGATGTTAAGGATTAAGATGGGAAAGAGAACACTGAGTGTGGGGATTTTCTGCCCCTATGGATCTCCACGTAAGGTGGAACAGGACCTGGGAGCCTCTGGAGGAAGGCTAGCTGAGATCAGATACCCCCTGCATAAGGAATCCTGACTGATTTTATAGCTCTTCTGGGTACTGTCTTTATTTTCCTGTTGTATTCCCTCAAACACCAAAAAAACAATTGCCACTGAGTTGACTCTAACTCTTTGTGACTCCATGTGTGCTGAGCACAACTGCTCTGTGGGGTGTTCATGACTGTGACGTTTCAGAGGCAGATAACCAGGGCTTTCTTTTGAGGTATCTCTGGGCAGGTTTGAATCATCAAACTTTTGGTTAGCAGTTGAATGCTTGACTGTTTGCACCATGCAGGGGCACCTGTGTTCCCTTGTTGTTGTTAGGTGTCGTCGAGTTGTCTCCAACTCATAGTGACCCCATGCACAGCAGAAGAAAACAATGCCCAATCCCGTGCCAGCTCCTCGATCCCTGCTATACTTGAGCCCATCATCGCAGCCACCGTGTCAATCCATCTCATTGAAGGCTTCCCCCTTTTTCATTGACTCTCCACCTTACCAAGCTTGACATCCTTCTCCAGGGTATGGTCCCTTCTGACAACATAACCAAAGAAGGTGAGACGAAGTCTGGCCATTCTCGCTTCCAAGGAGCATTTCAGGTGCACTTCCTCCAGGACAGATCTGTTAGTTCTTTCAACAGTCCATGGTACTTTCAGCATTGTTCGCCAGCACCACAACTCAAAAGCATCAACTCGTCTTCAGTCTCCCTTATTCACTGTCCAGCTCTCACATGCATACGAGGTGATTGGAAATATCATGGCTTGTGTCAGGCATACTTTAGTCCCCAAAGAGACATCCTTGCTCCTCAGCACCTGAAATAATTCCTTTGTGGTTGACTTTCCGAATGCTACACGTCGTCTAATGTCCTGACTGCTGCTTCCATTGGCATCGATTGTAGAACCAAGCAACATGAATTCTTTAACAACCTCAAACTTTTCTCCATTTATTGTGATGCTACTCATTGGTCTAGTTGTGAGGATTTTTTTTTTTCTTTATATTGAAACGTAATCCATACTGCATACTGTAGTCTTCAACCTTCATCAGTAAGTGCCTCAAGTCATCCTCACTTTTAGCAAGCAAAGTTGTATCATCTGTGTATCTCAGGTTGTTAATGATTCTTCCTTCAATCCTGATGCCATGTTTTTCTTCATATAGTCCAGCTTCTCGGAT
>NW_006921728.1:2405498-2409476 GCF_000298275.1 Orycteropus afer afer | reverse complement strand
CAATCAGCTCCTGGCCTGGTTTTGGCTGAAGATATTGAGCTTTTCCACTACCTCTTGCCACAGATGTAGTCAATCTGATTCCTGTGTGTTCCACCTGGTGAAGTCCACATGTAGAGCCACTGTTTGTGTTGTTGAAAAAAGGTGTTTGCAGTGAACAAGTCATTGGTCTTGCAAAATTCTACCATGTGAGTTCCAGCATTATTTCTCTCACCAAGGCCAAATTTTCCAACTATCAGTGATTCTTCTTTGTTTCCAACTTTTGCATTCCAGTCACCAGTGATAATTAACACATTCTGATTGCATATTCCATCAATTTCAGCCTGCAGAAGTTGATAAAACTCTTCAATTTCCTCATCTTTGGCTTTGGTGGTTGGGGCATAAATTTGAATAATAGTCATATTAACGGGTTTTCCTTGTAGGCGTATGGGTATTATCCTGTCACTGACAGCACTGTACTTCAGGACAGATCTTGAAACATCCTTTGTGATGATGAATGCCATGCCATTCCTCTTCAAACTATCATTCCTGGCATAGTAGATCACATGGTTATCTGATTCAAAATGGCCAAAACCAGTCCATTTCAGCTCACTAATGTCAAGGATATCAATCTTTATGCGTTCCATTTCATTTCTGACAATTTCCAATTTTCCTAGATTCATACTTCATACATTCCATGTTCCAATGATTACTGCATGTCTGCAGCTGTTTCTTTTCAATTTGAGTGGTGCCACATCAGCAAATGGAGGTCTCAAAAGCTTTACTTTATCCATAGGACTAAGGCTGGGTTTATTCAGATGATGTAGCTCTTTCCCAGTCCTATTTTGAGAGCCTTCTAACCTAACCGGACTATTCATAAAGTTGCACGGTAATGTATCAAACAGTGTTTCTTTGCTATTCATAAGGTTTTCCCCAGACCATTCTTTGAGAAGTGGGCGGCCTCTTCCTTCTTCCTAGTCTGTCTCAGTCTGGAAGCTGGGCTGATACCTGTGCACCACGTGCATCTCGCTGGGTTTGAAGCACCAGTGGCTCAGCCTCAAAACTCACATCAACACATCACTATGGTAGGACAAACCGACAGACAAGTTTGTCTCCCTGTTGGAAACCTCTTGTACCACCCTTACCTGGGTCTCTGCAGCTGACTCCTCCTCTGTCCGGATTCCCAAGCATTTTAATCCCCTTTCTCCCGCTCTCCCACCCTGCTGCTTCAGGCATGCCTGAGTTCCCTCTCTTCACCTGGATCCCTGCGGCTGACTGCTCCTCTGTCTGGGTTCCTGGCTTTTTATCCCCTTTCTCCTGCTCTCCCACCCTGCTGCTTTGGGCGTGCCTGAGTTCCCTCTTCTCACCTGGATCCCTGAGGCTGACTTCCCTTAGGACTTATTTATGCCATCTGGTACCATCATTTCAGGTTTCTTAGCTGTTCTCTGCTAAGAGAAGCCAAAGAATGGGTTTCCAGTTATGCATGGACCAGAACATTCAAGGGACAGTAGCATCCCTAGACACCAGCTAGAGGAAGGTAAGCAGAAGAAAGGCTTGGTGATCTACTTCCAAAGATCAAAGCTACTGAAATCCTCTTAAGTTCAGCTCTACTCTGAACCACATGGGCTCACTATGAGTTCGAATCAACTCAACAACACTGGTAGGATTTTTTTATTATTACTTACGTTAATACAACCCAATAAGACACTCAAAGAGCCTTGGTAGCTCAGTGGTTAAGTGCTCAGTTGCTAACCGAAAGGCCAGAGGTTTGAATCCTCCAGTGACTCCACAGGAGACAGGTGTGGCAGTCTGCTTCTGTAAAGATTACAGCCTTGGAAAACCTATGGGGCTGTTCTGTTCTGTCCTATACATCCTCTATAAGTCGGAATGGACTCAGAAGCAGTGGGTTAGTTAATATGACACTCATTCATTCTTTCTTTTTTTTCTTTTTTTTTTTTTAATTGGTTTTCCAGATCTTTCAACATTTGCTTGTGAAGTCACATCCATATTTTGCATCATATGTTGTAGTTTCTAAAACTTCCATAATGGCCTAAATGTATTTCCATGATACATATTAGTGTTTCTTTCAGCCCGTTTTTTTGCAGCCTCTGAAATCTTATGAGTCCTAAATATCTAATCAACCAAGGTAACAGCTAAACTTTGTGGCATCACAAATTTAAAAAATACTTATCCCAGTTAAATTTCAGCATTTTAGCTGCAGGCTATTTGTTCAACCTTATAAAGTTCTGTTTGAATCATATTCTGTTGTCTAGCTGCTCAGTTTCCCTTTTTATGTTGGGATATACACACATCTGACAAGCATGATTTTGATGTATTCCTCCAAGTTATTCATGGCAGAGCTGAATAAGGCAATGGAAAACAAAGCACAGTGGCTGCCACTGGGACCTCCTTTTAGATTGATACTGACTAGTCAATCAATATACTTTTGCTATAGATGTTCGACCTGCTACAAATTCATTTAATTATGCTTATTGCCCAGTTTGTAATTGTCCATCACTTCCAAAAGATTTTCATAATAGACTTAATGTCAAATGACTGGCTTAAATTTAGCTCCAACAAAAGCATCCTCCTGATATGTAAGTCTAATAATCCTATCAAAAACAAATTAATGTGGTTTGGCATGAATTAACTTAAGAGAATCCATAATGCCTTCCAGGGATCACTACTCCCATTTCCAAATGCTCATAGCCATCTGTTTAATAATCCACTCGAGAATTCTGCTGAGTTAAAACTCAATAGTTTGTGATTTTGAATTTTTTGCTAATGCCTTTTTTAAGATTAAAACAGTAGCAACTACTTATGTAACAGTTCCTCTGCACCAAACATTATTCTAGTAGGCAGATAAATTCATATAATTCTGACACCAATGACTCTAGCAGGTAGGGACTATTATTGTACAAATTTCACACATGACAGATGAGGTGACTAAAGCACAGAGGACATAATTTAAGGTGGCCAAAATTACACAGCCAGAAAGTGAAAGTCAAGATTTCAACCCAGGCAGTGGGGACAATTGTCTACCTCCAGCTTTCTATTACTCTTCTGCTCACTGCAATTCTTCCCATGATTATCAGCAGCACTTCCTCATCGTATCTGCAAATTCTCTCAACATCTTGCCATCAAGTTCAGATTTCATCATTTCTTATCCCATCCAAGACACTTTATCATGCCTCCTTAAAAGAAATCTGCACTAGCTTAAAAGAGACAAATACAATGAAATGTTTCAAAAAGAAGAAATCATACCTCATGATAAACTTGTTGTGACTCTGATCTAGAACATTCTCCTAATTTCATGGCAGTTAAAACGTACAGGCTAACATCAGTCCATTCACTTCCATTAGTTTGTCAAAGGAGAGAAAGGATTTACTACTTCCAAACTGTAAGAGAATTGTCTCATATGGAAATTTAAATAGAAGCACTCAGTGGTAACGGACAATATCCTCAATGAGAAAAACAAAAGCAAACAGAGAAAATATAGATTTTGTTGTATAACCTCTCACAAAAATCTAAACATAATACAAAATGCCTAAGGTACTTGACTGCTAACCAGAAAGCTGGCAGTTCAAACCCACCAGCCATTCTGCAGAAGGAAGATTGGGCAATCTACTTCTATAGAAATACTGCCTTGGAAACCCTAGGAGAGGTCTCTACTCATGAGTCGGAATTGACTTGACGGCAGTGGGCTTGGCTTTTTTTTTTAAAAAAATACAAAAATATAATTGAGATCAAGTGAAATAATTCAAGTAGAAAGTCTTCCCAAAGTCTAATAGTTATCAAGATTATATATTCTAACAGCAACTTGGGGTATATTTATACTTTTATGGATACATATGTTGCTGGTTGCCACTGAGTGATCCTAACTCATGGCAAGCCCATGTGTATAACAACTCTGAAAACTAGATTTGCTGGAGGCAATTAGAACTATACTATGAAAATTAAGGTGCCTAATGTGTATTTGGGAGCTCTGGTAGCATAGTGGCT
>NW_006921728.1:2402206-2405058 GCF_000298275.1 Orycteropus afer afer | reverse complement strand
TCCTACTTCTGTAGTGATACTGCCTCGGAAACCCAAGGAGGGGTCGCTATGAGTCGGGGCCGACTCGACGGCACATAACAACAACAACAACAACAACAATATTTACATAATGCTAGAAAGCCTACTGCAAAATAAATATACTAGGCACTGTCCTAAGAACTTGGCTTATATAAAAACATTAAATCCTCAAAATTCACCCAAGGTAGGTATTAATTTTTTTTTTCTTTTGGTAGATGAGACAACCGAGGATTATCCCAAGTTGTTCTCAAGAAAGAAGCAGAGCCAGGATTCAAACTGGGACTCCAAAGGATCTACTATTACAGTACCAATTAGTAAAAACTTACTTGCAGGGTAATGGAACTATAATATCTAAATGTAAAAGGTAAGTGATCTCATATGTTAAAACCAATCTACCTTTAGCTATTTATTTCACAGAAATCCACAGTCCATCCTGCATGGTTACTGAAGTATTATCAAAATGTTTTGTTAATTTTGAAATTAAACACACACATACACACAGAATACACAGTCTAAAAAGGGGTTAGTTAAATAAATGGGGCACATACATACATAAATAATACATTACATGGTCATTACAAAAAAAATAAGGTCCAGGGTAAACTAGACAAAAAAATAACCAAACTAAAGAACTATGTATGTGCAGAAGGAGCATGTATGAAAATGAATGTGATATACATAGTCCAAACACCCCAAAATGTACACATACATTCATGCCATGTAAAAACATGCAGTTAACAGTGATTACCTTGGCGAGTGAAAGTTAAACAAAGGCTGACTTAAGAAATTTAATTTAAAAAAAAAATATTTGGTATTTAGGAACACAAATTACTTTCACAATCTTTGAATTATATACTTATGTAATGTATGTTATATTGGTTACAAAGGAACCTTGGTGGTACAATGTTTAAGCACTTGGCTGCTGAACCGAAAAGGTCAGTGGTTCAAAGCTCTAAGCTCTAGGAGAGAAAAGATCTGGCAATCTGCTCTCAGAAGGATTTCCGTCTTTGAAACCATATAATTTCTACAGGGTAGATACGAGTGGGATCGACTCTACGGCACACAACGAGTTCATATAATTTATGCATATATTAGTATTATATAATCTTTAATAACTAATTCAAAACTCAGTTCCAAAACAAAACAAATATGAGTATTCAAACAACTACATCTGAAGCAGTTGTATACTTCATGCTGAAAGCACATGGGGGTAAAAAAAAAGGGGGTGACTGAATTTTTTCTACACCAAAGATTACTCTCATTTAATCAGCCAGGAAAATTCTTCAATGTTATCCTCACAGACCAGTGTTAAGTGACACAGTATCCAGATCTAGCTGCCAGGAGGAGTTAGCTGTGAAATTCATCTTCAGATAATTGTATAAAATGTCTTGTTATATGGAATTATTTGATTCTGACCACTTAAGCACTGAAGAATGACAAAGACAATGATGCTTATTTTGTCATAGTTAATAATAAGCTTTTTCTCTGACTACTGAACAGTTAGACAACAGTCTCACCTCCTCAATAATTCATTGATTTAACAAATATTTACCAAGCACACAGATAGACCAAAATGAAATACAATAAAACCCTTCTGGAGGTTTATTACCCTCTCTGGAGACACTTATTCTCTGGTTCACTATAGTAGAGGAGGACAGGGTGGCACACAAATTAATTTCCCTAAAAACAGATTTAAAATAAAAGAAAGAGGACTAATCTATATGTCTTCTTTCAGAGTAATTTAAATTGCTAATCTATGGTTGGGCAATCTACTTCCATAGTGATACCACCTCGGAAACCCAGGGAGAGGTCGTTATGAGTTGGATCCCTAGTGAGTTTTTTTTAGTTTTATCCACACAAAGAGACCCCTGCCTCTCCTGTTTCCAGCGGTGGTGTTCTAATTCAGATTCTGTGGATTTGTTTTACTGTCGTTCACTACTGTATCTCCAGTAGGAGCCCTGGTGGCACCATAGTTAAGCTCTCAGCTGCCAAGCAAAAAGTTGGTGGTCTGAACCCACCAGTCACTCCACAGGAGACAATCCACTAGGAAACCCTGCAAGGCAGTTTTCTTCTGTCCTGTAGGGTCAATATGAGTCAGAATTGACTCTAGGGCACACAACACCACCATATCTCCAGCACATGGCATATGATAGGTACTTAATAAAAAGTTAACTAATGAATGACAACAAGGTGACAAACAACAATACAGTCAGTATGGACGTTCTGAATTTATTGTTCCAGGGGAAAGCTCCCTGTTTCGTTCTGAAAAATACTCTTTCCCTTCTGGGTTTGAATGGGAACTGCCTTATTCTTGTGAATGCTGCAAAGCTGCACACTAACAACGGGGTGTTGGGGTGGAAGGGAAGAGACAGACCAGGAGGGCCAATCATTGATCTTCCCCAGGATAAATAATCCTTAAACTCAAGAAATCAAATCTCAATTGCTTCCTGGTGATAAAACCATAGGATGAGATCTTGAGATTAGCTGGTAGCCAAGTTCCTAGGCATGTGGAAGAAGCCTGACTCAGAAAACAAGGTCTTATACGGACAGAGTCCTGGCACATTCATTCCTTCTTTCCAGGTGCTAGAGAAAATCCCTTATTTTCCTGTATAGGCTTACGGTCATACAAGTTTTCCAAAAATTTCTCCTTTACACTAAATTGGTTAGAGTTGGGTTTTGTTGTTGTTGTTGTTATGTGACATCGAGTCAGATCCGACTCATAGTGACCCCTCCTTGGGTTTCCGAGGCAGTATCACTATGGAAGTAGATTGCCCAACCTTCCTTCCAAGGAGTGGCTGGTGAGTTTGAAAAGCCAGCCTTCTGGTTAGCAGTCA
>NW_006921728.1:2389708-2402106 GCF_000298275.1 Orycteropus afer afer | reverse complement strand
GACCCCTCCTTGGGTTTCCGAGGCAGTATCACTATGGAAGTAGATTGCCCAACCTTCCTTCCAAGGAGTGGCTGGTAGGTTTGAACCACCAGCCTTCTAGTTAGCAGTCAAGTGCCTTAGGCACTATGCTACCAGAGGTCCCAAGTTGGGTTTTAGTCACTAGTAACTCAAAGGCATCTCGAAAGAAAGGCCTGGCAATGTTACCCCTCCAAGGTCACAGTCACTGGACTGTGAAGTACAGTTCTACTCTGAAACACATAGGGTCGCCGCAAGTTAGAATCGATGTACCAACAACTGGTTTGGTTTAATTTGGTTTTTCAACAATATTTTCATGACCATTGTGTATTAAGCCCACAGTTGTTTCCTTTGATCGAATGTAAAAAAAGAGTAAAAAATAAATAATAAACGCTTCTAACTCAGATGTTAATTTTGTCTAACTTCTGTGAAAGGTGGAAAAAGAGTTGTTGTTGTTGTTGTTGTTTGCCGTCAAGTCGGCCCCAACTCATAGCGACCCCTCCTTGGGTTTCCAAGGCAGTATCACTACGGAAGTAGGATTGCCCAACCTTCCTTCCGAGCAGTTGCTTAAATCTGCCTCTTCGTCATTGGCAACCCAAATTCTCAGTGAACTCACATTTTGGTAACAGTATTACCCCTTTGTTAAATACGCACTTTGATCCATCCGGAAGGAATATGTAAAATATTAAACAAATTTGCAACATTAGAGACTTCCCAGGCAAAGCTCTAAATAGTTCTAGTAGTTAAGAGGTCTGTACCTGGAAATCTAATGAGGAATAGCTGAAGGGATTCCCGGGTCCCAGGTTTCAGGAGGGCTATCACTTTACAAATATGAAGCAGGCATACTAAGATTTTAGAGAGCTGACCAGAGGCCTTCTACAAGCCCACAGACTTGCGTGATGGGTGCTTCTCTGTTTCTAATTGGAGTCGTCGTACACAAGTCGACCATAAAGGTTTATATTAAAACCAAGTCAAAGATTTACTATACTCAAGTAGTAATGCTACAATTAAAATATCTGCATCGAAATTTATGTTGAATTCTTCTGCCAGTTACTTTTCCATTCTACTGGAAGTGCTTACTACTCATTTTAACATTAGCCAAGTTTTCCAAACCTTTCTATCCTACATCCCTTCCTAGTCCTGTTTCTTGAACTAGAGAAATGAAAACCTCTATGTTTATTAGGACACAAAGCAAACAAAACTGCTTTCAGTCAGTAAGTATTTACTGATATGAAATGTAGGCAGATTCTCTTTAAAGAGGCAACAGACCATTAAAATTTACCTTTGCAAACAACAGATTCTTTATGAAATGACATAATCCCTACCGCTGTCTAGCCTTCTGTACTCACAATTTTACCAGTTGAGTTCTGCAAACAACCTGGCTGGGAGCTCATTAGACTATAATGCAATGTTTAAGTGTCAAAACAAAGAAAAATTGTTAACTCTCACATGATCAAAATATCCACCCTTTTGAAAGACATGCATCATAAGAGTTAACCTATTAACCAACTCTAAATTAACACTTACATAAAGTCATACTTAGATTTTTTTTCCCCAGAAGTTGCCATTCAGCATAATTAAATTATACCTGAAGATAAATTAAGCCAAATGTTTTTCTCTTAGATTCACCCAACCACATCCAGTAGACACTAGGCCAACAAGGAATAAATCCTCCCAGTGCTAGCTATCTACTGGAAAAGGTTTGCAAATACTGTTAACAACCCTGGCATTCAGCTTTAAGAGCTAACTATACCTGCCATCAGGTGTAGAGAACATATAGGAAAGCAACATCTGGGTAATCTGTATGTATCCAGATACGAGGGGAATATAAATGTAAAACATATCTGTTTCCATATAACTTCAAATTAAAACAGGAAGATGAAGTTCTGTTTTGTGACTCTAGGAATTAAGAGGTGGCCTTGACTATAACATCTACAGTAAGTGGCTATACTCCTATAGTAAGTCCTAAAATGTTCAAGAATTCACTGTGAAAATCAATGTCTTCTGCAGATAAATCATGCAATAATAAAATGTGTGTGTGTGTGTGTGTGTGTGTGTTGTTGTTGTTTGCCGTCAAGTCGGCCACAACTCATAGCGACCCCTCCTTGGGTTTCCGAGGCAGTATCACTTCGGAAGTAGGATTGCCCAACCTATATATATACACATATGTAAAAATGGGAGCTCTGGTAGCGTAGTGCCTAAGGAACTTGACTGCTAACCAGAAGGCTGACGGTTCAAACCCTTCAGCCACTCCTCCGAAGGAAGATGGGCCAATCTACTTCCGTAGTGATACTGCCTCGGAAACCCAAGGAGGGGTCACTATGAGTCGGGTCCGACTCGATGGCACATAACAACAACAACAATACATATATATACCCCAAAGGGAGCTCTGGTGGCATAATGCCTAGGGCATTTGACTGCTAACCAGAAGACTGACAGTTCAAACCCACTAGCCACTCCTCAGAAGGAAGGTTGGGCAATCTACTTCTGTAGTTGATACCAGTTCAGAATAAAAAAACAAAAAACCAAACTCACTGCCATCGAGTGGATTTTGACTCATAGCGACCCTCATTGGGTTTCTGAGGTTATCAATCTTTATGGAAGTAGATCGCTCCACCTTCCTTCCATGGAGCAGCTGGTGGGTTTGAACCGCTGACCTTCTGGTTAACAGTCAAGTAAGTGCCTTATTCACTATGCTATCAGAGTTCCTATATACATATATTTTTTAAAAAAACTTAATATGTAAGGAATTGTGCATTTACAATTCCATCTGCTATTGTAGAAAGAATTTCCTAGAAAATTCTGGGAAACCTAGCGTTACGCTTTTGCTTCCTAGCACAGAACAGGTATGGCTGCACATTGGTGACTTGAAGGGTAGGGCATTGTTCATCTGATCTAAGATGCATATGTTCAACACATTTCTTGTGGAATGAATGTCCGAAGGCTTTCAAGACCAGTTTTCTTTATTTTTTCCCTTTCCTGCATGAACTGGCAGGACTCAATGGGGAGCCCATCAGCTGTCAAGAGTTTCTATACACTGTATCTACAGAAGACTGGAAACTGGTGGGAATCAGCCCGAGGGCAACTGAGCCTTCAATGGAGGGGAAATGTAGACAGGAATCTCTCAGATAGACTGAGAAATATAATCCATTCGTGGGGTTTCTCCTCTCTACCACTACTCCCATAGGTGGAGGGGGTGAGGGAGGCAGAGAATAGAGAAGAGAAAGAAAGAGGTATTATTACAGTGTCTGCTTTCCTCTTCTCAATGGTGTGGAAAGCTGGCCTTACCTTTTTAATGAAGCACAGTTTGTCTGGATTTGGGAACCTGAATTCATTTAAAACGTCCAGGTGCCCTTTTTCAATCTCTTCAAGTATCTTGGAATCTGATCCCTCGTTAACCATAATTGTTCGACTTACCCTTTCTAGTGGGAAACCTGTGCTCAGTAGACAGACTGGAGGAAGAGCAATCATTATTTACGTCAAAAACATAAACAGAATTATTTTAAGATAGAATACAGAGGAATTTTTCTTTTTAATGAAAATTCACAATTGTTTATTGCTGTGATTATAACAAAACAATAAATTTTTCTCAAGTCCTAATGTTTTTCTATGACTCACTCTTCAAAATGACACCTTTTTTGTGCGTAGAGTTTCTTCTTGCCCTAAAACTGCCTACCACTACTACCCAGCACCAAGAGAATAAAAGATAAAAATTTCACGAGAGGATGGATTGAGTTTAGAGTGTCAACTGGACTAACAAGGAACCTCATTCTCCACTGCAGCATTTAACAAATGAAAAAACTGTGTTTAACTTTCATAAATCTCACATTTCCCACCAGGAAGTTGAGCTCAGTAAATAGTGAATTCGGAAGCAAAGCAGAAGCATAAGGTGGATAAAAGGAAATGTAATTCATGCACTTATCGATTTTTTTTTTTTTTTCCTTGTGACAGTCCTTCTACTCCTACTTCATTACTGGTACTTGGTTTGTGAAGGTACCATTAGTTACGGAAAGACAAGACGGACACCCGCAAATTGGAGAAAGGATGTGAATAAGGGGATAGCACTTATTTGTGCCTTTCTCTTTATCATTCCTTCATCAAAGATCCCAGTCAAGCTGGGTTAAATGTGTTTGCCTGTTTATATACAGTAAACCTCTCTCCACAGTAGGCCATGAATAAGTATCAACTCAGTCCCATCCACCTCCATCCAAACTGGAAAGGTATGGATAGATTTCTACAAGATTGAGGGGAATAAGAAAGAGAAGAACAAATTGTCTGAAGATTTCCACGTAGGCTGTTGTTGTTGTTGTTGTTGCTATTTGCCGTCAAGTCAGACCCGGCTCATAGCGACCCCTCCTTGGGTTTCCAAGGCAGTATCACTACGGAAGTAGATTGCTGACCTTCCTTCCGAGGAGTGGCTGGTGGATTTGAACCGCCAGTCTTCTGGTTAGCAGTCAAGTGCCTTAGGCACTACGCTACCAGACTCCTGTGTAGGCTGTAGGAGAGTAGAAGGTTTGTTAGATGACTAAACAAGAAATGACAGTAATGAAACCATGCTGTCCATGGAATTTGCATGAAATAAGGATTCATTATCCGGTACTGACTTTACCTCAACGTTCAGAGGGATGAATGAGGATTTACTCTATAAAGAAACGTGGCTCTGTGTCTTTCTTTTCCTTGGTGTTACTGTGTTGGTCACTCACTTTTTTGCCTTTCCTTTCACCCAAATCAATACTTGCCTCTTACCTATCTAGCAATTTTAATGAAACAAAATGTATATGAACTGTTGTATGAAAAAATGAATTTGTTCTGTAAACTGTTATCCAAATCACAGTTTAAAAAAAAAAAATGAAGAAATGTAGCTCTTTTGCTAACATCTTCTAAGGGTCATGACCATTCCTCTGAAAAAAATTGTCATTTTAGGCAGTGAATAAGAAATTCCATTTGTATCCAGAAGGTACTTGAGGGCTTCATCCAGAAATATATATTTTAGTGAGTGACGACCTAAATAGTACTCAGATCCTGAGTTGCCTTAACCTATATTATAAATATTACATACAGTCTATTCATATACAACTCTAGAAAAGTTGGTCTGGGGGAAAATAGAACAGAAACCACCCATGGCAACATCTAGCCTCTAAATCAGGAAAGTAGGTTTCAGTGAAAACAGAGCCACAGAAATGTTTAGAATTCTTGCAATAACTGCTTGAAAAAAGGAAAAAAAAAAAATGCTAAACAAATATCATAAAAATAATACTGGAAAGAATGAATGAGAAAGTACCTATACTAGTATGGCTTAAGGTCTAGGGCACTAAAGTTGGGTAAACATGAATTTAAATCATTGTCCCTCCACTTACTAACACAATAAATGCAACCACTGCCATGGAGTCGGATCCAACTCATAGCGACCCTTCCTTTGGTTTCCAAGGAAGTATCACTACAGAAGTAGATTGCCCAACCTTCCTTCCAAGAAGTGGCTCATGGGTTTGAACCACCAGCCTTCTGGTTAGCAGTCAACTGCCTTAGGCACTATGCCACCAGAGCTAGCTAAGCAAATTAATTTACCTTGTCACTAGCAAAGACAATGATATTTGTAATTGGCTTGCCAGCATACTTTCTATCTTCCTGTTATTGGTGCTTTTGAGAAATTTCCACCTGTTCCATGTGATCCTTGTACAGAAATCAGGTATGTTATCTGACTCATCACTCAGGAATAGCTATGGCAGCCAAGAGGACCAAATGGAGTTGGAGTCTTCCCTGAGATTTACTTTGTTTTTCTTTTTAAAGAGATATCCTCTTTATGCAGGTATGGCTAACTTGAAGAATATAAGTGTGTCCAAAAACACTGTTCTACATCCCACTTTGGTGAGTAATGACTAGGGTCTTAAAAGCTTGCAAGGGCCATCGAGGTGCAATGATGGGTCTCTCCTCATCCAGAGCAAAGAATGAAGAAAAGCAAAGACACATGGAAACAATTAGTCCAAGGGACTAGCAGACCATGTGATCCTCAGCCTACATGATCATGAGACCAGAAGAACTAGATGGTGCCTGGCTACCACTGTCAACCACTGGGAGGGGGATCAGTGCAGGAGATCCTGGTAGAGTAAGAGGATAATGTGGAACAAAACTAAAAATCATAAAAAAACAGACCAGGTTTGCTGGTCTGACAGAACCTGGTGAGACCCCTGAGACGATGGCCCCTAGCTATCCTTCAGGTCTGGAACTGAACCCACTCCTCTGGTTTCCAGCCAAACAATAGACAGGCATATGGGGTGAACATTTATATCAGGCAGACACACTCCTTGGAGTGGTCAATTATGGGAGAACAGAAGGGCAGTGTTTGCACAGGGAGACAGCTGGGGGGCCGGAAGTACATAGAAGGGAACAACATAGGGAAGAGGTTAACTATGGAGAGGAAGTGGGAAGAGAGCTGTTACATTATGGGGAATTACAGTCAATGTCATGGAACAAAATGCATATGAACTGCTGTATGGAAAATGAATTTGCTCTGTAAACTTCCACCCCAATCACACTAAAAACTAAAAAAAAAAAAAAAAAGAAAAAGAAGAAGAAGAATATCAAGTGTGTGGTGCCAGTGACCCCTGGTGCAAGACTTGGTTAGAACCCTACCTGCAATATGAAGTCAAGGAAAAGCATCAACATCAAAAGGCGGAGGGAAAGCAAACACCCTGATGACATTTTTAAGTCCCTATGTCCATTCCTAACCAAGTTCAACCATTAGATTTCTCAGTATGTGAGCCTTTTTGCTTAAATTAGTTTGAGTTAAATTTATGTCACTTGTAATCAACTAACAGACTCTCTAAATCTCAATTTCTTCATTTGAAAATGAATATGTTTCCTAGGTTTGCTCTCAGAATTAAGTGTTATAATGCATGTGACAATGTTAATGCAGTGTCAGGCATATAAGTACCCATTAAGTGTTAGCTCTTATTAGCCATTATTATTAACTAGTGATAAAGGCAGCAGTATACTCTAGTAATAGTAGTATTTCTATGATAATTGATACACTACGACTATAGCATCATTATATCAGATCCCTGCTGTCTCAAGACAGGGAGGCTATGACACCAAGCTCATGAATATTTTACTTATATGTATAAGGAGAGATTATTTACTTTGCAAACATTTCCAATCTGTGTTGTAAATCAGCATACTAGACAATTCTTTGGAAGATTTGCTAGATCAGTGCGGCTGACTAAAATCAATTAACATAAAAAAGATTCCTTTCAGGTTACTGAATTTCTATGACACTGCACAACTTTACATTTACAGAGAAGAATTTCATTCAGGCTCAAAAGATCTTCTTTGTTTCTTAAATTTCCCAAAGGTTAAGTTCCATATCTTATTTCATTCACATGGAAACCAACATATTCATGGTAAGAACTGACTTTTGCCCCAGTATTTTTACTTATGATATATTATCATACTATTAAATTACTATCCCAAAGAAATAAGAGGTGCCACAAGTGGGCTGAAAGTAGACAAAGATTTTCAAAATCCATTTATCGTATTGATTCTTGGAAAATCTGAACCACTCTCAGAATCATACATTCTAGCAATGACACAGATATTAATCTAGAGAACATACATTTTAGAGAGAAGCTGTTCTCCATTTCTACACATCCACTGAAAACTTTTCAAAGTTTGATTCTAACAACTCCCTTAGAAATCATCTTGAGCTCAATTATTTAACTAAACTACTATCAGCATCTACATAATGTGAGGCAGTGCATTAGGCACCAGGGAAACACCAGTAGACAAGAAAGTGAACAACAAATTATAGTATATCATCACAACTACGAAGTGTTCTGGGAGTATCCAACAGCTTCACAAAGGAAGCTGAAATTTGAAGGTAGCCTAGCAATTTATCAGATGAAGAAAGCTAAGTGTTGAGAGAGAGGATTTTATCAACAGAAGGAACAAAACCAAAAAACCAAATTTACTGCCGTCGAGTCAGATCCAACTCATAGTGACCGCTCCTTGGATTTCCAAGGCAGTATCACTACGGAAGCAGATTGCCCAATCTTCCTTCTGAGAAGTACCTGGTGAGTTTGAACCGCCAGCCTTCTGGTTAGCAGTACTAAGTCCAAGCAAAATATGGAACAATGTGATCAATTCAAATCAAAGATCTAATAGTGCTTTCTTTAATGGGACTGGAGTTTAGAATATCAGTGGCAAGAGAATCAGACAATGATACAAGAGAAGTAGGCAAGAGACATACTTAAAGGGTATTGAAACAAACGAGGATTGTACTCTTAGAATAATGGGAAGCCATTTAAGAGTTTCACAAAAAAGAAGTATTCTGGATATTCTCCATTTGCTCTTCCAGATTCACTCCCTACCCTTCTCACCCAGCTCTGTGCCCCAGGAAGTTGAATGTATCCATTTCCTCGGAGGCTCTGGCTTCTGAATGGGTTCAGCCTATAGGAAGCACCAGCTGGAGATGAGAGACTGGAAGGAAAGGGGCGGCAGAGTACTGATTTTCGTGGGTCCTCCACTGCAATGACGAGGGCTAGCAGGGACTATTTTCCACTACTCAAGGCCACAGTCATTGTCACGCAGCCTTCCTCTGCCGTCTCAGCCCACGTCATTGCAGTAACCATTCCCTGCCCTTCCTGACCACTCAAGTCTAAGGGAGGTAACAGCTTCCTGCTTTTGTGATCCCTGAAATGCCTCATTATCCCTTGTTCTCTTTTTACTTTGCCTTACTTTCTTCAGTCACTCCTGTAAGACTTCACCTTATGTTTCCTGCTAGGACTAAGATGAACTCAAGGAGGTACCATAAACCAACTCAATCTTTAAGTAGCTCAATCACAAATTGGTAATGGAAGAAGCAACAAGGAGAATGATTCTGAGTGAGGGCAGGTCTAGAGTCAGCAAGACCAATTACAAAGCTGTGGCAGCAACTTGGCAAGAAGATGTTTGAAAGAAAACTACTAGAATTGTTTTCGACTTATTTAATATTTAATATTTTTATATTAACAAATAAGGATTGTTAATATAAGTCTGAAATTTTGGGGAAAGATCATTAGCTGGCATCTTACAATGACAAACACTGTGCTAAGTACTTTACACGCATTATCTTACTTAAGTATTCCAGCCACCCTCCAAGGTGGATACTATTATTATTCTCTCCTATTAGACAAACAAACTGCAAGATGTTAAATAACATGTCCAAACTCAAACACACGTAAGTGGCAGAATTGAGATTCGAACACAAATCTATCTTTGAGATCCATCATTGATCTACACTGTTTCCCAACTCCTATACTTTCCGTAGAGATATCGCCTCAGAAACCCAAGGAGGGGTCGCTATGAGTTGAGTTGACTCAATGGCAGTGAGGTTTTGTTTTTGTTTTTTTTTTTTTTTTGGTTTACACTACCTGAAATGAGAAAAACGAGACTTAAAATAGATGTAAGTATAGGATTGAATAATAGGGATTTGAAGATCTGAAGACAAGAAGATAAAACTGGCAGAACTCAATGATTTACTGAATAGAAAGGGAAAAATAGGAAGCATCATGATGGTGAGAATGTTTCCAGCATGAAAACCCACGAGGGTGGTGGCTGTCTTCATTGAGAAATGAAAGAGGGTGCAGAAATGCTGGGAGAAGGAGGTGGGAAGAGTTTTACTGAATTTATTATCAGTATGAAAAATGCAAAGACAGATGTTTCTAACTATAGTAATTAAAGGGGCTATGTTTACCTTCCCATCACTCCCTAGCAGCTAAGGTAGAGATCTGGGACACAGAGTCCACCAATGAGATGCTTGTGCCTATGAACTTGACAGATGGAGCAGATATGATACACTGGCAAAGAAGCCATCATTCTACAACAGCCCTTAGTCACAGGGGTGACAATTAGTGATAACTGTGCCACCCACAGTTACTAGACTGTTCTTCTACCATGACCATGTGTGTGTATTTTTGTTGTCCAGTCTCCATTGATACCTATTTTCCAAATTCGTAGTCTTCCTGATGATTATCTTATTTTTTCACATATAACACGCCCACATCAGTAACGTGCACATGCATATAATGCTCATAGTTCTCAGAGCAAATTAATATACGAGCTATTCCAGCCTTGTGCTGCACACTCAGCCTCTGTGCAGTGTGCAGAAAACCATAGCGTGTGCGTTATTTGGGTAAAAATACAGTATGTGAATTCCTTTCTATCCTCCAAAAGCTTGTTTTCTATTTAAGTTAGCCAGAATTATTTTCTGTTACTTGCAATCCATAATCTTGACTAGTAAAGCCTACACGTTGATCTCTGCATCTTGTTCAGTATTAGGGGAGTCCCTTTCACACAATTCCTAAATCATTTCCTCCAATCCATAAAGTTGACATGCTAGATGCTAAAGGTACTCTTAGAAGACTTGAAAAAAATTCATGGTCTGATGTGGATACAATGTAACAAGATAGTGCACTGGTTAAAGTATTTGACTGCTAACCAAAAGGTTGGTGGTTTGAACCCACCAGCTGACCTCCCCAGAAAAAGATGATGTAATCTGCTTCCATAAAGAATTACAGCCTTGGAAACCCTATGGAGTGGTTTTAGTCTGTCCTACATGGTCACTAGGAGTTGCAATGGACTCAGTGGCAGTGGAGTTGTTTCTGTTTTTTCTTTTTTTTAATTACTATGCAGAATAAATAAATATAAATCTACCCATAGACATAAACATTTAAGACACAGCATTAAAACTCTAGAACTTCAAGGACAAAAAGAACATGTAACAACTGTCAGATACAAAAAGGACAATACCTCCAAAAGAGCAACTAACTTCACAGCAGAGTTCACAATGCATTGCATGAATGCAGTAAAGAAACAATTCCAAGATACTGACAGTAAAAAGTGTCAACATAGACTTTTTATAACCAGCTAAAGTATAATTCCAAATATGATTTAATGAGCAACACAGGATCTCTCAATTTTGTCCTACTAAGTTTCTCTTTTTTTTTTTTTTTAATGAAAGTGGTGCTGACCTTTGTGAAGATACGATACCTTTTTTAAAACTGTAATCCATGGTTGGAGAATAATGCTTCCCGAGGACCACTTCTGACCCCTTTTGTAAACCCAACCTTGACTGTACTCACATTTAATTTATGAGGTTAGGAAGGTGTGAGGGGGAGGAGGATGAGACTCTCTGCTGAACTTCTAAACATTTTCATTCTTTTTAAAATCTTATTAATGCATGTGAAGCCATAATTATCTCAAAATAAAATTTTATAAAAAAGATTTTTTAAAAGGTGAGGGAAAACCAAAATCATTTTAGACATACAAAGACTAAAAGTGTTTATTCTACAGTCATTCACAAAAAAAAAGTTGTGGGCAATTTAGAAAAAAAGGGGGGAGTGTTATACAAGAAACAAAGTTGAGCGTGGTGGCATAATCCCTAAGGCATCTGACTGCTACTCAGAAGGCTGGCAGTTCAAACCCACCAGCCACTCCTCGGAAGGAAGATTGGGCAATCTACTTGCATAGTGGTACTGCCTCGGAAACCCAAGGAGTGGTCGCTATGAGTTGAAATCAACTCAACCGCAGTGAGTTAGAATTAGTTATAGTTGATAAATACAACTATCTACTGTTTATAGTAACTAGGTTTTTGTGTTCAAAGAAAATACAAAATAAATCTAAGAGTATAGGAAATTGCTACATGATGAGGGGATTGGTATGGTTCTTGATGGACAAAACAAAAACCAAACTCACTGCTATAGAGTCAGATTCGACTCATAGCGACCCTTTCTTGGGTTTCTGAAGCATTATCACTACGGAAGTAGATTACCCAACCTTCCTTCTGAGGAGTGGCTGACGGGTTTGAATCGCCAGCCTACCAGTTAGCAGTCAAATGTTTTAGGTACTATGCATGCTACATTCTGCACATTGTTAGGGAAAATAAACACATTCCACTTTTAAAAAAGGTGTTGCCAGTATTTTAAAAAGCTTCCCATGACCAAGAATTCCTGGTACTGCAGTGGTTAAGCACTTGTCTGGCAACTGAAAGGTCAGGGGTTCAAACCTACCAGCTGTTGCATGGGAGAAAGATGTGGCAATCTGGTTCTCTAAAGATTTATAGCATTGGAAATCCTGTGGGGGTACTTCTACTCTATTCTACAGGGTTGCTCTGAGTAAGAACTGACTAGGTAACAGTCGCTCAGTGGGTCTCCTGACCATTTGGACTTCAGCTTAATGGTAATCACAGAGGGCAAGTGTGGCAGGATGGTGGAGCAAGGTGGTCAAGTGAGTAGATGCTTCCATTTCAATCACCTCATATGCATGTGAAAGCTGGACAATGAATAAGGAAGACTGAAAGAGTTGATGCTTTTGAGTGATGGTGTTGGCAAAGAATACTGAAAGTACCATGG
>NW_006921728.1:2379249-2389018 GCF_000298275.1 Orycteropus afer afer | reverse complement strand
GCAATTATATAATTTTAGAAATTGTTCCATTTAAAAAGCTGAAATTGGAATTATATTACAGGAAAAAAAATAAAGGTAATCACAAAGTTTTTAAGCAGAAAAATGCCTGTAATAAGACCAGATTTGTTTTAGAAAGATAAGATCACTAGACAAAATGTGTATAAGACAGAGAGGCAAAACCAGCTGGAAGACTGCTGTTGTCATCAGATGCCACTGAGTCAATTACAATTCACAGTGACCCCATGTACAACAGAATGAGACACTGTCCAGTTCTGCACCATCCTCACAACTGTTGAAATGTTTGAGCCCATTGTTGTAGCCACTCCATTCAGCTATCTCGTTGAGGGTCTTCCTCTTTTTCACCGACCCTCTACTTTATCAGGCATGATGTCCTTCTTCTGGGACTGACCCTCCTGACTACCTGTCCATCAGCTGAAGTCTTGTTATCCTCACTTCTAAGTAGCATTCTGGCTATACATCTTCCAAGACAAATTTCTTCATTCTTCTGGCAGTCCATGGTCGAGTCAATATTCTTCACCAACATCATAATTGAAAGGCACTGATTCTTCTTTGGTCTTCTTTATTCATTATCCAGCTTTTGCATGCATATGAGGTGACTGAAAATACCATGGCTTGAGTTAGGCATACTTCAGTCCTGAAAGTATTATCAGGTAGAGAAGATTGCTGCTGTTGTTAGGTGCTGTGGAGTCAGTTCTAACTCACAGGGATCCCATACACAACAGAATGAAACACTACCTGGTCCTATGCCAGCCCCACCATTAAAAAACTTGGAAGATTAGTGCTAGATAAACTGTAGTGAATAAAATGAAGGGAGGCTACACTTAAGCTGTACTTAAGAAATAGAATTGACTACTCTCCAAGGAAACAGAATTGACTGTTCTCCAGGCACATAGGTTTACATAGATTAAGTCCCTCCCAGGCGACAATGCTGTTGCATTCTCCTTTATGCTGTTGCATTCTCCTTTATCCGCTAATGAATGGCTCATTAGTGGGAGGTGTGTAATGAATGTTAACTGGACTGGGTAATTTCATTTGAAATAACTATAAAACATATACATAAACAATAAGCATTGTTCATTGGGGGGGAGAATCAGAATGCAGACCTCATTATGGGACAACTGCCATTAGGATGAGTTAAACTGCCCCAGGAAAGGGGGACAGTGAGACTAAGATGAGGGGTGTGGGCAGAACCCTGACAAACACAAGAGAAGGGGACCTACAGATGAGCTGGAAAGAGTAATAAAAGTGATTGGAAGAGAACAAAGAGAGTATCAAAGAACTCTGGCAATTTTTTTTAAAAAAACGGGATTTCTAGAATTAAACTAAACAGAAAGGATTTAAGAACAACACTGAGACAGTATCTGAGCGCACAGTTTTGACAATACCTGATTGCAAGGTTTTGGCAATATATAGCACTGTTTGGAAAGAAAGGCAACTTTCTTATAAACATTTTTTTAAAAAGAAGAGAGAGCAGTTGTGTGAGTGGGGAAAGAAAAACTGGAGGGTCATAAAATGTCCTAATGGTTGTATTAGAGCTTAAATTCTAAAGTACTTGGTTTGAGGAAGGCTACTGTCCACAACAGGAGCCCTAACTCCATTTTGAGTATTGACATAAACTCAGAAGTCATTTGAGTTCTTCACGTTACTTTCCCAATGCTTGCTGGCCATTAAACCAACAATGTGGCTATATTTATACAAGTCTGGTGCAAGTAGGAGCTCTGGTAGCGTAGTGCCTCAGGCATTGACTGCCAACCAGAAGATAGACAGTTCAAACCCACCAGCCACCCCACAGAGCAGACAATCTACTTCCATAAAGATTTACCGCCTCAGAAACCCAGAGGCGGTTGCTCTAAGTTGGAATCCACTTGATGGCAGTGAGTTTGGTTTGGTTTGGTTTGGTGCAAGTCCAAGGGCAGTTTGCCTTTAAGGAGAGTGTTGTTTAAAGAAGATCACTAGTACGCAGAAAGGAGGTCACCCAAAGCAATAGGGAACTTGCCTAGGCCTTTAGAAAAATAGCCAATCACATGCATATTACCTAATTTAAGTTAAAGGTTAGGGTCCTGGTGACTATGACTCAGGGTTGCATGATAAGGAGTCACCTGATCACCAAGTAGCTGGGTTATCAACACCCTAGAACCAATCCTGTAACCTTTTCTAGCCTGCAATTACATATGCATCCCAATCAAAGTCCTTTCTCCACTTCTGTAGTCCCACCTGCAACAGTGATGAACTGACCTACCACCAGTCATGACCTTGTGATGAAGCCCTTTGTTCTGTAACTAGACAATAAACACTCCAAGTGTGAGTCAGTGGATTCCATTGGCCTCTGTAATAGGTACGTGCTGAGGGTTTCCCTCATCTGGAAGACCTGGTGAAGACTTAACCTAGGATCTTTCTTCCCCTAGGAGTTCTGGTAGCATAATGTCTAAGGTATTTGACTGCTAACCTGAAAGCTGGCAGTTCAAACCCACTACCCACTCCTAAAAGGAAGGTTGGGCAATCCCACTTCTGTAGTGATACTGCCTCGGAAACCCAAGGAGGGGTTGCTATGAGTCGGGCTGACTCGACGGCACATAACAACAACAACAACAACCCACTCCTAGGAAGGAAGATTGGGAAATTTACTTCTGTAGTGATAACACCTCAGAAACCCAAAGAGGGCTCACTATGAGCCTGATTTGACTCGAAGGCAGTGAGTTTGTTGTTTGTACTACGTTAAGTTGATGAAACCTTGAAGATGTCACTTGTCTTCTGAATAAGGTGAACAAGGTCTACTCTATCCCTTCTTTATTTTAACACACAGATAATGTATTCAGAAATTAACTGCTGCATAACTAAAGAAGAAACACTTGCCAAAAATGAATTTTAAGTTTGGAACTATTTTAATTCTCACCGAGAAAATATTTATTCCAAAATCATTATCTAGTTTATCCCAGGCTAATTTACGATGAGATGCAAAATAAGCCCATGGTACATAACTGTGCCATAAATTAAACTACACATCTGTATACTTAGAAAAAAATCTTGGAATTTCTAAGCCTGTCCACTAAGTATAAATTGCACTGCCTTGGAGAATTCCTCAGGTTCTAAAAGTTCCACCAAAGCTAAGGTCTTGGGTGTCATTTAAGTTATATATTTCAGGCTATTAAAGTCAAATGTTCTGACAAGCCCTTCGGCTCTAACCGCAGGGCATGAATTTGCCTTAAAATGACATCAGAATGTGTCAGAGGGCTATATGTCAATCAAGTCAGAGAAGTGCCTATTCCCAATTTAGTGTTGTCAGTTGCTGACATTAAAACCAGCAACAGTTAATTGTTACCACTTCAAGTGGGAATATTGAGGAAAGAGGAGAGGTAGATGTCTAAGTTCAAGCTGATAAAGCTGTTAATTGCTACCCTTTTATGGAGATTTGTTTAATAATGAAAACAATGTGGCTAATCATAGAATGTTTCTATTTGTTCCCCAAGGGCTCTTCATGGAAAGTTTCAGTCAGAGCTAGATTTCAGCAGCTACCAACTGTGCAGGGACAAAAGGAGAACAATCAAGTCACTCAGTGCAGGCAAATAGCTGAAAGTGGTTCTATACAGATGCCCCTCCTCCCAGCCCTAGCAGGGAGGGCACAGCACCTGATCCACACAACCTTTGGGGAAAAAATGAGAAACTGAACAATTTTAAAAATAAAAATAATTTCACACAGAATTTCTGATTTAGGAAAAAAAGGAGAAGTAAAAGCAGGCAGTCTCAAAGACGGGCATGTCTCTTACCGGCTCAGAGCCTGCTACGCTTCACTGCAACAAATCACTTAAATAATGCATCAGTTAAAATGTCCTTTTTGTTTAAAATAAGTAAATAAATCAGAAAGGAAGCACAGTATAAAGAAATGATTCTCTGGAATCAGGCTAAGGCCCAGGCCTGCTACTTAAAGGTAGGTTGGTGATACTAGGAGAGTCACGCAACCATACTGGAGGCCGCCTTACTCCGATAATCATACCTGCCTTGCTTATCTCTAGAGAGTATTACAGGCAACAAATGGAGTGTTCTGGGTATGTCTTCCACAAATGTAGCAGATATATTTACTGATTTTTACTTAGCCCCATTTGTTAAAGGACATGGGATCGAATAAGGTTGTATTATTTAAAATTAAAAGTATTTCTGATCAATTTTGTTTTCAGATCCTCCAGCACCAAGTGACGGAAGTATTCAGACAGTCCCAGATCACTGGCACTGCCTCACTCACTGAACAAACATACATTCATTTTGCTTTGTCAAGCTTTTGTTTTTTAATTCCCCTACCACTGCCACCTACCCCATTAGGCCCCCATGCTACAAAGTCCAAGGTCCAACTGCCGTAAAATGACTTTCAAACCCCTTCCCAATCTGGTCATGATCTAATTTACTATTTCATTTCAGTGCTCACTCCCCCAAAGTCTTCTGCTCATTCCACCTGAACCCATCCTCTTGCCTGACATTACTCTTCCAACGGTACAGCAGCTCACTCTTGAATGATCTCCTCTTGTTATCCGTTTAATCTTACTCATATTTCAAGGCTAAACCAAGTTTCACCTTATCCATTAAGCCTTCCATAATCACCACATCCCTCACAGCTTCTCCCATCTGTAAATCTGTAAACTACCACCTGTTTGATCATTCATGTGACATGTACAGATTGGTGTTTGTCCAGTCACCTTCCAGTGTTTCTGATCTCCACTACCAAACTCAACTCCTTTAAGGATGGACTCTTCTTTGTACCCTCCTGCATTTGAATCTTACATGGAGCAGCCCTCAAAATACTTAGGGACTATATTTCACATATCCATTGCGGTTTGGTGGCATGTTAAAAGTATTAAATTATTAAAGTAACAGTTTATAAGCTAGCTTTCCTATGCTGAAATTCATTTACAGGTATAACTACACAAGTCTAAAAAAGTCACAGTACTGCCAGGGACAGTCCGTTTCTGACATCCCAAGATATCATGCGCTAGCAAAGAATTTGTCAAAAAAAAAAGAGACAGGCTCCCTTTCATGTCAGCAGTATATAAAAAATTAACAAGCTCAACATTAGGCCTAAGTCTACATCTTTTCATTTCAAACAAAATTTTTCCCCCTTAAAACTTTTTTTGTCGTTGTTCTAAATTGGCACAGAAATTGCTTAACTCTGTTCTATCTTTCAAACTGCAAAATGACCATTTAGGTTCTGTATCTGAAAACACAAAGATAGGATGCTATGTGCTGATGACAGAAAACAGCTGAATCACCCCAAGTAAAATTTAAGTGTTTTGAAAAGAAAATTCTGTTTGCACAAACATCTAAGCCAGGCTTGTGAGCCACTAACTACTGTCACGATGATGTTCCTGTGCACTTTTGCAGGATCACAAGCCCAAATAACCTACAATCCAGTCACCACTAGCACAATGACCACATGCCAAAAACAGCACCACTTCCCACCCCAAAATCCTCATCATTCCTGAAAAATTATACTCATTTCTAAAATACAAAGAAAGACAAAAGGCAAGGCAGCCAGAAAATTAGCAATTATAAATTGTTTTCTATTTTAATAGCTACCAATAACATTCAGCCTCATTTTACAAAATCCTAACAATTTAGAATGTAATGCATTATGCAAAAGATCCGTTATTGTGCAAAACATGCACACAGATTTCCTTTAATTAGTAAATCACCCTTCCTTACTTTTTAATAAGTAAGATTTACAAAACATTGGTTTACCTAAAACCTTCAGTACCCCTGCTGTGGCATAAAAGAATATGTACTTGTTTTCTCCTAATAAAATGGAAACTTTGCCATTTAAAATATATGTATTTTCCCCCAAAAGGTCACCTTGAACTACCAAGGAAAAAAAAAAAAAAAACCTGATAGTCATTATCCGTGTGAATGTATCTAAACTACAAGGAAATTAATCAGCCCTGTCACCAAGCACTAAGCTATTGAAGATTGTTAAGATTTATTTTCAGGTGCCACTGACACTAAACAAAGATTGCAGAGAATAAAACAAACAGAAAGAAACTCAAGGAACAAATTAATACATTGAACCATTATCTTAAAAGCATCATTCCCTATAGAACAAAGTGATGAAACTATCAAAAAGCACTTCTTAAAGCAACAATATTTTTGCATGTCAAAAAAAAAAAAAAAAAGTTAATCTAGAATAAATATATAAATAACAGTATGGTCTGTGTTAAGCCAGTAACAAAGAAACCCCTTAGTGCCGTAAAACAAAGTCCTGTCAAATCCCCATTTTTTTTACAAAGAAGCATGAAGATCCTTTCACAATGGTTTAAACTGTATTTATAGTAACAGACTGAAGACTTGAGATAAAAGTCAAAAGGATTAAAGTCAAAGCCCCAGCTCAACATGAGTTATGGTTTTGATTTTTATTCTTATTGTGGTCTACACATATTAAGACAGAAGATACTTCCATGTGATTGTGGGATCCTCTGAGACCTTAGAAGAGCAGATAAAACAGCTGAAAATGCATTTGGTTTGGGAGCAGACTCCATATTAAATGGCAATGCTCAAAGTACCAACCACAACTGCAGAAGGCTGTGGGGGAGGGGAGGAGGCTAAAGGCTGAAATTTCTGCAACTGATGCAGGGCAGAAAGCAAAAAAAAGAAGGGGGGGGGGGAATGTGGTATTGCCGTGTGTAAATGGCAGCCTGTTAATGATCACTGCATTCCTGAAAATACATGAACATTTTATCACCATGCCTTCTTTCATAAACTGAGCAAGCCCACTACATACTTCTATGGGGAAATGGTAGAGAGCTTGATAGCTGTGTCTGTAACTAAAACAAAAATCCCCAGAGTTACCACACAGAGTTTCCAGATTTGGAGACTATATACTTTGCTCACAAAGAAAGCAAGCAAAAATTCTGTTGCTTACTGGAAGTTCTTATTCTACAAAGAATTGTTCTTCCACATATTTTTTGCTTTAAAAATGGATGCAAAGCTACATTTAAACATAAGCTTTAGGTCACAGTTCAAAAAATCAATTTCGCATTTCCTCTCCCCTGATGTTCTTTCAAGAAAACCACACACACACACACACACACACACACACACTACACTCTGCTCTGTCTCATTCCAGGGCAGGGTTTAGATATGCAGATCTTATATAGTTTGTAATTAATTGAAAAGTTATTCTGAATGTTAACTCTCTTTCCATCACATATTTCAACAACCACACACTGAGTTGCATGTTTTCCACCCATCCCTAAGCATTACTTTTTAAAATCAGACACCTAGTTGAACATTTGGTGGAGAAAAAGCAAAAAAGCTAAAAGTCCTAACAATAATGATAAAAATCAACAGGAGCATTGTAAGATATGAAATGACAGTATTTCTATCAGAGAAATGCTAAAAAAATCCTATTTCATTGAGAATAAATACTATCAATTATAATAGTAAAAATATTTTATCATGCAAGTTTGGAAGAGAGCTTTCACATAATCATAAGGAAACTATGAAAAATGTCACTATTATCCAAACGGATCTCTCTTTTCACAAAATAAGTTTACAATTATCAGGTCATTTTACAAATCACAAATTTCTGAAAAAGATATTTGCAGTATAATTATTTACTATTTTATTTGTATTTTATTTCAACTGTCACATTTTGAACACATACACATTTGTACAACTACCAGGGGAAAAATAACTTGAACCAAATTGAAAAATTACCATAACTACTAGTTCAATATGTCTGGTTAAAATACAGACATCTGGTCTATCATTAATTCTTTTGTGTTGATGACTCCTAGTGCCTTTTCCCATCAATGAACTTTGCAAGAGAAAAATTCACCTTTGAACAAGAAACTATGTGTTATAAATCTATTGCAAGATGTATCAATACAGATATGTTATGATCAGAACAATCAGGGTGGCTATGAATCGGAACCGACTCAATGGCACCTAACAACAACAGAACAAGTAACAAAGCACAGTACTTCCAAGAATAGTAACATATACTGATGGGATACAAATGATTAGCCTTAAATTCCATGAAAATATTATTATTTATTAAATAATTCTCTGCAGGCAGATATGGCTAATTAGTGAATCATTATTTTTAAATATGTGTAAGTAAACTCATTGTTCACTTGCCTAAAATACATACACTGAAGCCCTATAATAATACTTGATTGCCACTCCGGGAAACTGAATAATGCATTTTTTCAGGAGCCTTGCACACCCTTATGCAATTCTGAATTAATGGCTGAGCAAACAATAAGTAATATATTATGCTCTAGCAAAAACTCAGTGATAGCATCAATCTGGCATCTACTTAACACTTTTCTCACATCTTCCCCATGAACTAAATTTTCTCTCCCAGAAGCAGTTCATTAGAGAATGACTACCACCTGCCCATTCATCCACAGAGATTGATTCAGAGATTAGCACAACCACAGATAAACAGAGAAATGATAACACACAGCACTACAAAATTAAGACGTGAAGTAAACGGGCCTGGACACTCCCGCTTCCAATAACTAGATTACAATTAAAAAGGACTTTTATCACTTCCTCGTAGGGCAATAGGGCCAATTATCTAAAAGCATTTGCTAGAATCCAGAAACATACCAGCAAGACCCTTCAACCAAACTCAGATAATTACTTTTGACAAATGTTCTCCATAACGTAGTTACTCAAAGCTCTAAAAATGACCACAGTTAGAGTTAAACAATCTTTACAAAGTCAACCCAATAACACGTCCTGGGCTCTTTTGCCCCCCTCTTGCATGCAGCCTGCTTTCTTTCGGCCAATTTATAACAGATAGTAAGTTCGTGAATAAATATTTAATTTATGCAGCCGAAAACCTGAAAGGCTCAGCTTCAAATGTAATGCCTTGCATTCCCCTGGGACATACTGTACAGAAATATCCTTTCAGGAAAAAAAAAAAAAAAAGAAAGAATTCTTTTACAGCTGTCCTTTAAAAGAAGAAAAACATATACACATGAATTAAAGCAAAGGCGCCGCCGCCCCACTGCCAAGCAGCATTTCTATAGAGACATTCTTTCGATGATTAAAACGTAAGCTCCGAAAGGTTAAAGAAAAGGAAAAGCCGCCAAATAACACCGCCCAGGAAGAGAGCAGTAAAACACACCTAGCTATCCACTCTCAATAATCTCCCACTGCAAATGACACTGGCCCAACTTCACCAAACACACACGTACACACCGACACACACAAATTGCACACACGTGTACAGAATGTACACACAAACATCGAGCAGAGCACAATACCTACAAACACCAACGAACTGGATCCACACAAAACATGCACGTATCAGTGTGCATACATAATGCACATGACACGGCACACGGACACGCAACGACCTAGCCCACATGCACACGCCCCACAAGTCTGCGTCGGACACACACCTTACATGCACGTGTAAAATGTATGAACTCACAAACGCCGAACATACACACAGACTGTGCACAGAGAGTTATTGATGAAATTCCGGGGGGTGGAGGGACCGGGAGGGAGTGGTAATTGCCACACAAAGGTCTCAGGAGCGGCAGAGAGGGAAGTAGAGCGGGGCCGAGAGCTCAGAGGTTCACCGGTGGAGAGGGCACAGCCGAGCCCCGGGAGCGAGTGCCGGGAGAAGTGTCCCGGGCGATCGCGGGCGCGGGGCTCCCCGAGATAATCGCGGCGCCCCTCCGCGCGCGCACGCACACACGGGGCCCCTGGGCGAGTCCACTCCAGCAGAATAACAAAGAGCAGGAGCCCG
>NW_006921728.1:2376857-2378813 GCF_000298275.1 Orycteropus afer afer | reverse complement strand
GCTCGCTCGCGCGGGGCTCGCGCTGCGCCGCCGCCGCGGCCGCCGCGGTGACAGCTCCGGGGATGCTCCGCTCGGCCCCGCTCACAACAATACACTCTGACGTCACGGGGAATGGCGACGCGGCCGCACACTCGCCGTGCTCACACTCGCCGCACTCACACTCGCCCTCTCGCGCGCACACTCGCCGCGCGCCCCCACTCCAGCCACGCCCTGAAGCCCTCGCGAGACCCCTCTCCAAGTAACCCACCCCAGGAATTCACCCAGCGCTATCCCTCGGTCCCTGCCGGGCGCCCCGGCCCCGCTCTGGCCAAAACGTCGGACTCGATGGCCTTTGAAACTTGTGGACGAGTCCGCACCGCAACTCAGCGTCTCGCTTTCTTTTTTTTCTCTTTTTCACTCACTCACTCCTCACTCCGCACTACTCCCCTCTACTGGACTCCTTTAACCCTATTTCTGCTTCCTTCGCTGAATTCTCAGAGTCTTGTTGAAAGGGTACAGAGCCAGCCTCTTCTGGTACAGAACTAATAATGAACGTGAAACCGGACACAACGTTCAGCCACCTATATCATGTTAAACAATGCAAGACGAAAGAACTGTGACCGTGGATCATTAATGCAATACCGTACCGTTGCCCTAATTATTTTTAAATAATGTATCATTCTATATCGTAAAACTTGATGCCTATGTAAACAACTGCACAGCTCTCACCTGTAAATATAATTTTTTTAATTATTTTATAATTGCTAGGTTTGGGATGCATGAAGAGTTTAATTGTTAGCCTTATTACCAGACTATTAAAAAAAAAAAAATTCACTAACTATGCTTATTGTAAGCTTTCCAGCCTCTTAGATTATTGGTGACTTGTTTAGGTCAATAAAGTTATTGTTAAGCAAAGAATGAAATGGCTCCATGACCCACATGTTAATTATGTGTGTGTTTACCTTAAGTATCTTAAAAAAAAAAAGGGGGGGGTGGCACTCAGGATTGTTTATCTAAAGTTATTTCCTGAGTATAATAGTATGTAAATAGTACTTTGTGGTTTTTTAAATGTTATCTCGTTTGATCCTCCAAACGACCCTATTAAACGCATATATTTCCCACTACTGAACAAATGAGAAAATAAAGCTCAAAAACCTTACATAGTATCCAAGGTCCCTTGCCAAATCAGTTTTCAGAACTGAACCCAAGTCTTTAGACTCTAATTCCATGTTGTTTCTACTCTTCTGTGCTGCAGTATTTAAAAATAAACACTGTGTCTAAGATATGAACACCCACATATAATGAAAAGATTTATGTCTAAGAATGAGAAAAATTAGAATAAGTTGGTTCATTTGAGAGCCCAGTCAAATGAAGTAATAAAAATGTTTGATTCCCAAAAATGAAGCAGAGTCAGTTTATAATTAAAGAGCTGATTATGCTAATTCTGTAAAAATATTTGTTTTATTAATTCATTAGAACAAGAAAAAACTATGCATCAGTTTAATGAAATATCAAAAGATTAACTCCACTTTCTTTTTTTTCTTTTTTAATGGATTGAGAGAACACACTGAAGTTATCCCTAGGGGAAAATTTTACCCATGCAATTTGCATAACTCTATCCATGTGTATTATATTTTTACTTTACATTTCAAATATATTAAATTTGAATCACGTTCACATCTGCTTTTATTTTCAAGAATTCTCTTTATGGCTAAAGTAATTGATATATTTTCAAAGTATTCTCATTCTAATGTTTTCCTTCTATGCAGAAATACCTATTTTAAGCAATCAGACTGTAACATGTAATTTGTTATATTCTGGGAAATAGTGCTTAATAAGAAGTTTTGGAGCCAGCTAAAGGAAAACAGACATATTTAGTTGCTTCACAGAAAGGCCAAGATCTGGTTATTAAAGATGAGAAAATACATCATCCCACTTAAGCAGATGTGAACTGATGATAAAACCAAAAAAAAAAAA
>NW_006921728.1:2370230-2372875 GCF_000298275.1 Orycteropus afer afer | reverse complement strand
TCCTTCTTCCTAGCCTGTCTTAGTCTGTAAGCTGGGCTGATACCTGTGCACCATGTGAATCCCGCTGGGTTTGAAACACCAGTGGCTCAGCCTCAAAACTCACATCAACACGTCATCACGGTAGGACAAACCGACAGACAAGTTTGCCTTTCTGCTGGAAACCTCTGGTACCACTCTTACCTGGGTCCCTGCAGCTGATTCCTCCACTGTCCAGATTCCTAGGACTTTTAATCCCCTTTCTTCCACTCTCCTGCCCTGCTTCTTTGGGTGTGCCTGAGTTCTTTTCTTCACCTGGATCCCTGCAGCTGACTCCTCCTCTGTCTGAGTTCCTGGCTTTTAATCCCCTTTTTCCTGCTCTGCTGCCCTGCTGCTTTGGGGGTGCCTGAGTTCTTTCTCCTCGCCTGGACCCCTGTGGCTCTCTGTTCCTCTGTCTTGGTTCCTAGGCCTTTCAATCCCCTTTCTCCCACTCTCCCTCCCTGCTGTTTTGGGCATGCCTGAGTTCCCTCTCCTCTCCTGGATACCTGCAGCTGACTGCTCCTCTGTCCGAGTTCCTGGCTTTTAATCCTCTTTTTCCTGTTCTCCTGCACTACTGCTTTGGGTGTGCCTGATTTCCCTCTCCTCACCTGGATCCCTGTGGCTGACTGCTCCTCTATTTGGGTTCCTGGCTTTTAATCCCCCTTTTCTTGCTCTCCCTCACTGCTGCTTTGGGCATGACTGAGTTCCTTTCCTCACCTGGATCCCTGCAGCTGACTGACGCAATGTTACTTGTTAACCAAGTATAAATAACCAAAATTATGAACTCTTTGATTCTACCCCAATTTTGTGTACTAGGGTATAAGTGGTCCATGGGTAATCAACTTCCATAAAGATACTACCACCTCAGAAACCCAAGGAGTAGTCATTATGAATTGAATAGACTGGATCAACTGGATGGCAGTGAGAGCAGTGAGTTTGGTGGTCATGGTGTTTTTTCCTTTTTTCTTTTTTTTTCCCCCTATAACATGTAGGGAGCTCTGGTAGCGTAGTGCCTAAGGCACTTGACTGCTAACCAGAAGGCTAGAGGTTCAAACCTACCAGGCACTCCAAGGAAGGAAGGTTGGGCAATGTACTTCTGTAGTATCATCTCGGAAACCAAGGAGGGGTCGCTATGAGTCGGATCCAACTCGATGGCACATAACAACAACACAACATGTAAGGCTAGTTAAAGACTTGATGAATATTCTATGACAGAATAATACATATCTCACAGAGCACCAGAGTAGAGGTAGGCCACTGTTTCAGAGAGCCTTTCTTCGACATTTACGCATGTGCATTCAGCCAGGCTTTTCCTTCAGACACACTCATTCACTCAATAGATGTTTGCGTATCTATGAAGGTGGGTATATGGATGAATCTATGAACCAAATACAGATATTTTTTTAGTTTAGTAAATTGCCTGAATATGTTTTTAATAGTGGTAGAAAGTGATAGACTTAATAATAAATGTACTAAGAAAAGTATGTGAAAATAAGAAAAATAACTCTGCTGGGGAGTTAAAGAAAAAATGTCCTTAACAATGGGGCTTGAAACTTGGGTGAGACTTGAACATTCACATTTTGGGGAATCGAGGGATGCTTTCTGAAACACAAATGCAGGGCAAGTCAGTTAAGACAATTAAAGACTAGCAAAATACTTAAGAGATAGATGACATCTACCAAGGCAGCAAATGTCCTCTCAAATTTCATATAAGATCACGTGTGTCTCAAGTACTTGCCCCTTAAGTGAGAAGAGAGAACCAGTTAAAAATTGCCCTGTAAAGTCTTCCTTTCCTAAACTTTTATATCAGTTGTGTAGAGATAGCTCCAGAGCTCAACTGGCATATAACAGCACCTTCTCTGCAGTCCCCTGCTTTCATCTTTTCCATTCCTGCTATTAGGTTCCAAATTCAGCAACTGAAACTCATGTGCTTGTCCCCTCTAATCACTTCCAGCAGATATCTGCTCTTTCGTAATACTCATATAGATATAAATATAGATATATTACAGCATGTTTAATAATTGATAAACACTTAACAGATCAAATCCAAACAGTAATAAATGTCCATTGGTTGTTTGTTGTTAAGTGCCATTGAGTTGTTTCCAACTCATGGTCATCCCATGAACAGCAGAACCAAACGCTGCCCAATCCTGTGCCACTTCCATGATCCCTGCTATACTTGAGCCCATTGTCGCAGCCACTGTGTCAATCCATCTCATTGAAGGCCTTCCCCTCTTTCGTCACCCCTCCACCTTACCAAGCATGACATCTTTCTCCAGGGAATGGTCCCTTCTGACAACATGACCAAAGTAGGTGAGACCAAAGTCTGGCCATTCTGGCTTCCAAAAAGCATTTTGGCTGCACTTTTTCCAAGACAAATCTGTTAGTTCTTTTAGCAGTCCATGGTACTTCCAGCATTCTTCCCCAGCACCACAACTCAAAAGCATCAACTCTTCTTCAGTCTTTCCTATTCATTGTCCAGCTCTTACATGCATATGAGGCGATTCAAAATATCATGGCTTGTGTCAGGTGCACCTTAGTCCTCAAGGAGACATCCTTGCTCTTCAGCACTTGAAAGAGTTCCTTCACAACCGACCTGCCCAGTGCTCCATGCTGTCTAATGTCCTGAC
>NW_006921728.1:2367314-2368755 GCF_000298275.1 Orycteropus afer afer | reverse complement strand
GGTTCAAACCCACCAGCCACTCCTTGGAAGGAAGATTGGGCAATCTACTTCCATAGTGATGCCACCTTGGAAACCCAAAGAGGGGTCGCTATGAGTTGGGACTGGCTCAATGGCAATGAGTTTTTTTTTGGGGGCGGGGGAGGGAGTCATGAAGAGTGAAGAGAAAGGCTGGATGGAGGTTTTGCTGAGGAGATTAAAGAGGTCTAACGTGGTCCTGATGAAGACACAATATGAATTTTATTTCTGTAATATGTTTATTATGCTTAGGCTGGAGATTTCTGAATTCTACAAATAAGGACATTAAATAATTTTATTTGTCCTAAATATTGTTAGTAAGTGGTCAGTTAGGATCTAACCAGTTTGGCAATTCCATGAAAGAGGTGACCTTGCATCCCTTGTCCACTGCCGAAATCACTGGATTTCCAGTACTAAACAAATTATTTGCCTTGATCTAGGCCAAATAAATATAAATAAATGATTGAAAATTAGGAAATTGACCCCTTTTATTGTGAATAGCAGAGAAACACTGTCTGATACATTACTGGGCAAGTTTATGAATAGCCCGGAAACTTTGTCCAATACAGTGCAGGAAGATGAGTCCCTTAGGTTGGAAGGCTTTCAAAATACAGCTGGGAAAGAGCTGCCTTATCAGAGTAGAACCAACCTTAATTGATATGCATAAAGCAAAGCTTTTGGAATGTCCATTTACTGACGTGGCATGACTCAAATTGAGGAGAAGCAGCTGCAAGCATCCATTAATTATCAGAACATGGAATATACAAAGTATGAATCTAAGAAATTTGGAAGTTGTCAAAAATGAAATGGAATGTATAAAGATTGTTATCCAAGGCATTAGTGAGCTGAAAAGGACTGTTTTGGGCCATTTTGTATCAGAAAACGATATGATCTACTATGCCAGGAATGACAAATTGAAGAGGAATGGCATGGCATTCATCATCACAAAGGATGTTTCAAGATATGCCCTGAAGTACAATGCTGTCAGTGATAGAATAACATCCATACGCCTACAAGGAAGACCATTTAATACTACTATTATTCAAATCTACACATCAACCACCAAAGCCAGAGATGAGGAAATTGAAGAGTTTTATCAACTTCCACGGGCTGAAATTGACTGAACATGCAATCAAGATGTGTTAATTATCACTGGTGACTAGAATGCAAAAGTTGGAAACAAAGAAAAATCACCGAAAGTTGAAAATTTTGGCCTTGGTGACAGAAATAATGCTGGAGATCTCATGATAGAATTTTGCAAGACCAATGACTTATTCATTGCAAATACCGGTTTTCAACAACACAAACGGTGGCTATATACTTGGACTTTGCCAAATGGAGTGCACAGAAATCACTCTGACTCCATCTGTGGCAAGAGGTGGCGGAAAAGCTCAATATCTTTAAGCCAAAACAAGGCCAGGTGCCA
>NW_006921728.1:2364238-2366564 GCF_000298275.1 Orycteropus afer afer | reverse complement strand
AGAACCAATGGTATTGAAGGGAGAAGTTGAAGCTGTACTGAAGGTATTGGTGAAGAACAAGGCTCCAGGAATTGATGGAATACACATTGAGATGTTTCAACAAATGGATGCCTGGCTGGAGGCACTCACTTGGCTATGCTAAGAGATTTGAAAGACAGCTACCTGGCCAATTGACTGGGAGAGATCCATATTTGTACCCATTCCAAAGAAAGGAGATCCCACAGAATGTGGAAATTATCAAATAATATCGTTAACATCGGATGCAAGTAAAATCTTACTGAAGATGTTTCAAAAACGGTTGCAGCAGTACATTGACAGAGAAGCTTCAGAAATGCTGGCTGGAATCAGAAGGTGACATGGTACAAGGGATATCATTGCTGATGTCAGATGGATCTTGGCTCAAAGTAAAGAATACCAGAAAGATGTTTAATTGTGTTTTATTGACTATGCAAAGGCATTTGATTGTGTGGATCATAACAAATTATGGGTGACATGGAGAAGAATGGGAATTCCAGAACACTTAATTGTACTCATGAGGAACCTGTACACAGACCAGAAAACCAGGAGGCTGTCGTTTGAACAGAACAAGGTGATACTGCATGGTTTAAAATCAAGATGGGAGTGCGTCAGGATTGCATCCTTTCACCATGCTTATTCAATCTGTATGCTGAGCAAATAATCCAAGAAGATGGCTATAAGAAGAAGAACGTGGCACCAGGATTGTAAGAAGAATCATTAACAACCTGTGATATGCTGACGACACAACTTTGCTTGCTGATAGTGAGGATGACTTAAAGCATTTATTGATAAAGACTGAAGAGTAAACACAGTCTGCAGTATGGATTACATCTCAATATAAAGAAAACAAAAGTCCTCACAACTGGACCTATAAGCAGCATCACGATAAATGGAGAAAGTTGTCAAAAGACTTCACATTGCTTGTTTCTACTATCGACGCCAATGGAAGCAGCAGTCAAGACATCAGACGCTGTATCCAAAAACACCAAACTGAGCAAATTGGCTGCAAAGGACCTCTTTCAAGCGCTGAACAGCAAAGATGTCTCCTTGATGACTAAGGTGCGCCTGACACAAGCCACAGTATTTTCAGTCTCCTCATATGCATGTGAGGGCTGGGCAATGAATAAGGAAGACCGAAGAAGAGTTGATGCTTTTGAGTTATGGTTCTGGTGAAGAATGCTTAAAGTACCATGGACTGCTAAAAGATCTAACAAATCTGTCGTGGAGGAAGTACAGCCGGAATGCTCCTTGGAAGTGAGAATTGCCTGACTTCGTCTCATGTACTTTGGTCATGTAGTCCGAAAGAACCATTCCCTGGAGAAGGATGTCATGCTTGGTAAGGTGGAGGGTGGACAGAAGAGGGGAAGGCCCTCAATGAGATGGATTGACATAGTGGCTGCGGGGATGGGCTCAAGTACAGCAAGTATTGTGGAGCTGGTGTGGAATGGGGCAGTGTTTCATTCTGCTGTGCATAGGGTTGCTATGAGTTGGAGAATGATTCAACAGCACCTAACAACAACTAACGTTGTGAATATGTCAAGGACTCCCAGTGGCACAGCGGTTAAACGCTTAGTTGCGAGCCAAAAGATCAGTTATTCAAACTCACCAGCCTCGGCAGACAAGACATGGCTATCTGCTTCCGTAAAGATTACAGTAACCTTGGAAACCCTATGGAGCAGTTCTACACTTTCCTATATGGTCGCTATGAGTCAAAAAGCGCTCCATGCAATGGTTTGGATTTGGTTATTGTTTATACAGTAACATTCCAATCAATCAAGATGTCTTTCGATTTTTTCCCCTAAGTAGCAAATATGTTTTTTTTTTCCCCTGTCACTGAGCAGTTCGTGGGTAACACAAAGTGAAGTGAAAAAAAAACCTCAAATTTCAGTGTTATTAATTATTTGTAGCCAGATATTATTGAGTGATGCTCCTAGGGGCTAATGAATTTTGACCTCCTCTCTCTTTTTCTAATCCTATATATCCAATGTAACAACACATTGTTCATGTTTCTTAATATATCCATCCAAAGCCAGTTAATACTAAGAATATAAACATTAACTGCACTCTAGGAACAAACTGAAGTGCTTCAATAATATTATAAGACTAATTTTATCTAACTTGTGGCAATCCTTCAAGTAGTAAATGTGAAGGTTTACAATGATTTGTTTTTTACTTGAAATCTACAACATTTTAAGATTTCATTGTACTCTAATTTTGGGATATATGTACCTAAAAAGAAAAAAAAAAAAAACTTTGACTTCATTTTCTTCATAATATTCTGTAGCAAGTTTTACTTTATATTGTCAAT
>NW_006921728.1:2360872-2363650 GCF_000298275.1 Orycteropus afer afer | reverse complement strand
GCACCTAACAGCTTTTTGCTTATTTCCAAAAATACAAAATAGATTTCTCTAGGTAAACTCTGGAAGCTCTGGTGGCGTAATGCCTAAGGCACCTGACTGCTAACCAGAAGGCTGGAGGTTCAAACCCACCACTCACTCCTTAGAAGGAAGATTGGGTGATATACTTCTGTAGAGATACTGCTTCAGAAACCCAAGGAGGGGTGGCTATGAGTCGGAAATGACTTGACAACAGTGAGTTTGGTTTTTTTTTTTTTTAAATTCATCTTTGTATGAAAAGAATATTCTTACTCACAAAAGAGAAGATTAGAATTCTGGTTACAACTACTGTCTCAGACATTATAATTCAGAGGAATCTTGGCCATGTCCGCATGTCTCAGTTTCCATGTCTACCATGTCTACTAAAAAGAATTATGATTGAGTTACATTTCCTCCTCCACGCCCCCCAGGGGAAAAAAAAAAAAAAAAAACACTTTTGGTTTTTTGAGGAATCATAGCAAGAAATACAGTTCAGTAATTTTTCCACCTACATGCTATTTTAAGTTGCACGGTAAAGCATACAAAGTTTACAGTCTAGGTACTAATCTGGTACTGGAACTTCCTCTCAGAACAATGCACAGCCCAAAAACTCAAAGATAGAAGGTCATTCTGCAACTTTTACAAGGATGAATTGAAGTAATGGAAGATAGAGCTTCTTTTGTAACCGAAGAATTGCTCTCCTGTTGAGTTTTATTGCAGGGGACAAGGCTGATCATCTCAAACAACACACTTCCAGTAACCATGGGGTGGCATGATTGATTACCTAAATAGCACGAATACCTTAACAGGAGATCTCTTAGGAGCCCTTTGTGGCCAAGGAAATATTGTCCAATTGTCCCAGGTTTATGTGATGAGAGAAAAGAAGAGGAGGGAGGAGAGGCCTAGAAATTGCCAGTACCATTCTGAGACCCACCTAGCAATGAGGAGAGGCTGAGGACTGCATTTCAGAAAAGGGAACAATGACTTTGCAGTATTTGAAATCTGCCCAGGATTTTTATAGCCCCAATGAGGATAGTGGTGGGGGTAGGGACTAAGCACATTCACTTTTTGTGTGAGAACAGAAATATCCAGAAAAAGGGATTCTTGCTCACTCCCTTCCCCTGACTTTCTACCATTCTATCACATTTAAGTAATGTATCCCCAAGGAGAAGGATCAAGACAGTTATGACATTTAGATGTCAAAATAATGAATCATGCTTTTTAACAATATATGGATTGAGTTGCTGGTACGAATTTTGATAGTGCATATTTATTAAGTAAAAAAAATTCTTTCCTCTGAACTCACGTCCTTTTTAAGCTAAGAGGTGATTAAATCTGTCTAACCCATATTTATTGAGTTAATTTCCATTTCATAAAACAAAATGCATTTTATGAGTTTTTTTGTGAGTTTATTGCTAAGTTCTCTAAGAAGGCAAGGAGTCTCACTTTGGTGAATTTTTCAAAAATATTTTTTCTATCAATTTTTAATTTAGATGTAAGTAATAGGAGGTCTAGGAGCTCTGGTAGCGTAGTGCCTAAGGCACTTGACTGCTAACCAGAAGGCTGGCAGTTCAAACCCACCAGTTACTCCTCAGAAGGAGGGTTGGGCAATCTACTGTGGTGATACCGCCTGGGAAATCCAAGGAAGGGTCGCTATGAGTGTGATAGTTGGAGCGGTGTGTCAACTTGGCTGGACCACAATTCTGTGTGGTTTAAGCAGTAGTGAAATACATGGCAAACCTACTAAATATCTACTTGATCTGTATAGGCAGAAGAATTCTAGGTCACGTGAACAGCAGCCTAGATTGAATCGCCAGAATACAGAGTCACGGCCTCTCAATCCATTCCCAGACTTGAGTCAGTTTATAGACCCACAATCCCTTGAATGAAGGGGAGGCCAGGTCCCTTTGAGGAAGGACCCCACTACATTGCCAAAAATCTATAACGTCAATCTTTCTCTCGGGCTTCCCCAAAGGGATCTGAGGCCTTTTACGAGAGTGACTGTTCATTGGGGAAAAGGAAATAACCAGACTTTTCAGGGATTACTGGACACAGGCTCTGAACTGACACTAATCCCAGGAGACCCAAAGTGTCATTGTGGCCACTAGTCAGAGTGGGGGCATGTGGAGGTCAAGTTATTGATGGAGTCTTAGCTAAGGTGCATCTCACAGTGGGTCCAGTGGATCCCTGAACCCATCCAGTAGTGATCGTCCCAGTTCCAGAATGCCTTCTCCATCGTCATGGTATCCCATACAACATTGCTTCAGATCAAGGGACTCACTTCACAGCAAATAAAGTGCAGAAATGGGCCTATGCTCATGGAATTCACTGGTCTTACCATGTTCCCCATCATCTTGAAGCAGTTGGGCTGATAGAGCAATGGAATGGCCTACTGAAAACACAATTATGGCACCAGCTAGGTGGCAATACGTTGAAGGGTTAGGGCAATGTTCTCCAGGAGGCTGTATATGCTCTAAACCAGTGTCCAATATATGGTTCTGTTTCTCTAATAGCCAGGATTCATGGGTCCAGGAACCACGGGGGTGGAAACGGGAGTGGTACCACTCACTAGTGACTCACTCAAAAAACTTTGCTTCCTGTCCCTGCTACCCTATGCTCTGCAGGTCTGGAGATCTTAGTCCCAAAGGGAGGAATACTCCCACCTGGAGACACAATACTGGTAGCATTGAACTGGAAATTAAGAATGCCACCCAGCCATTTGGGCTTCCTCATGTCTCTGGATCAACAGACAAAGAAGGGCAT
>NW_006921728.1:2357983-2360402 GCF_000298275.1 Orycteropus afer afer | reverse complement strand
TGGAAGTAGATCGCCCCATCTGATTTAATGCCTTTTCTTTTCTTTTTTTTTTAACTTATTTCACTGAGTAGGATCTCTGGAAGAGTTCTGAATACAGGTGATCATAGTGAACACATTTACCTTGTCCCAAACTTTTGAGTAGAGAGATTCATGTTTTACTTAAATGTGGTGATAGCTGTCTGCATTTTGCAAATCCCTTTTTTCACGATTCAAGAAATGCTCTTCTTTTCATAGTAGCCTATTTTTTTTTCTCCTCAGGAAAGTGTTTTGAATTCTATCAAATGCTTTTCTGAATCTATTGAAATGGTTCTAAGTTTTTTCTCTATTATTATCTCAATGCAGTGTGTTATGGCGATTACTTTTCTAATGTTAAACTAACTTTGCATTTCTGCAATAAAATCCACTTGATCTTTACGTTATATTTTTTTGTTGCTGGATTCATTTTTATTGTATTTTGTTATGATTTTTATCTCCATGCTCATGAGGAATATTGATTTTTAATTTTCTTTTACTATTTTGGACGTGTCTTAACATGGTATTGGTGGCCTCACAAAATGGATTGCAAAGAGTTTCTCTTTTGTGTGCTGAAATGCTGTAAGGATTCTTGTTGCATTATTATTTCTTTCTAAAATATTGGGTAGAATTCACTTTTGAAAGCACTTGGAAATGTAGTTATTATTATTTTTGTGTATGGAAAAGTTTTTGACAGCAAATTCAATTTGTATAAAATATGAAAAGTTGTTTATTAATTTTTTCACTGTTTCTCTGAACTCTATGTTATTAAAATTTTACCCAGGTTTATTGACGTATAATTTGCATGCCACACATTTACTCAATGTAACTGTACAGTTCAATACTTTTAGTTTTGTAAATGTGTGTGGCAGTGCAATCATCACCTTAATCAAATTTAGAAATGTTTGATCACTTTCCAAAAGTGTCCCTATGCCCATTTAAAGCCAACCCTGCATTCTTATCTCTAGGGCCAGCCCCCTAATAGTCTCATTTCTGTCTCTATAAATTTCCTGAGGAGTGGTTGGTGGGTTTGAACCACCAGCCTTCTGGTTAGCAGTCAAATGCCTTAGGCACTATGTCACCAGAGCTCCCTAAAATTTGTTTTTTCTAGAAATTTCTTACACATGGAATCACACCACATACAGTCTTTTGTTCTAGCTTCTGAATAGATCCATCCATTTTGTTGTATGTATCATTAGTTTGTTTCCTTTATTTCTAAGCAATATTCCACTGTAAGAATATACAACATTTTGTTTATTTATTCACCAGTTGAAGGACATTTCGATTATTTTCTGTTTGAGGCTACTATAAATGACACCATTACAAGAATCTGTATATAAATCTTTATGCAGACATGTTTTCATTTTTCATGGTAGATACTTATAAGTAGAATCATTGTATCTTATGGTATGTCTCTGTTTAAATTTTTGAATTGCTGCATCTTATTTTAAGTATACTTTAAGTTTGAAGAAATTGCTCAACACATTTTCAAAGCAGCACTCTATTTTTTGGTGAAATATGTATTCAAATACTTTATCCATATTCTGTATGTGTCATCTGTCTTTTTTTCAAATTTTAAGAATTCTTGCATTTGGTGTACAAGTCCTTTTTTTCTTTAAATCAGATACATGATTTACAAATATTTTCTCCCAGAAAATGACTTATCGTTTATATTTTCCTAATAGTATCTTTTGAAAAGCAAAAGATTTCAACATTGATGAAACTCAAATTCTCAACCTTTTTGTCTTATGGAGTGTGTTTATAGTGTCATACCTAAAAAAACTTTTTTTATAACCTAAACCAAAAACCAAACCAAACTCACTGCCATCAAGTCAGATCTGACTCACAGAGATCCATCTTTGGGTTTTTGAGGCAGTATCTCTATGGAAGTAGATTGCCAGGTCTTCCTTCTAAGGAGTGGCTAAGGTCATGAGTATTTTTCCTTATGTTTTCTTCTAGTAGTTTTCTAATGCCAGCTCTTATGTTTAGATACATAATCAATTTTGAGCTAATTTTTGTGTATGGTATGTGAAGCTCTCAGTTTATTACTATGACATATGAATATCCCATTTTTCCAGTACCATTTGTTGAAAAGAATATTTTTTTTCTCCTGTTGAATTGTCTTTGCATAATTGACTGTAATTACATGTATGTTTGTCTGGACTCTCTACCAGATTTGCATTGATATATGTATGTCTGTCCTTACGGTTCAAACCCACCAGCCACTACATGGAAGGAAGACTGGGCAATCTACTTCCATAAAGATTTACCGCTTCAGAAACCTAAAAGGAGTCACTATGAGTTGCAATCGGCTCTATGGCATTGACTTTGGTTTTTTTTTGATTTTGGTCCTTAGACCAATAGTAAGGAATCCTGGTGGTTCAGTGGTTACATACTTTACTGCTAA
>NW_006921728.1:2328725-2344560 GCF_000298275.1 Orycteropus afer afer | reverse complement strand
GGGGAGCTGCTGCATTGTAAATTTTGGTCAATGACATGAGACAAAGTATATGTGAACTGCTGTATGAAAAGTGAATTTACTCTGTAAATCTTCATCCAAATCCTAATTAAAAAAAAAAGAATAGTGAAGAAAAACTGGTAAAACTGCAAAGGGAAAAGCAAGGGATGGGAAGAAAGAAAAGAAAAGAAAAAAACAAAGAGAACCAGGAAAGGGGAAGAGAAAACAACAAAAAATAAGAACTAGGGATGGGAAAGAGTTAAAAAGAAAAGAAAAGAAAAAAAGAAAGGAAAAAAGAAAAGAAAGAAAGGAAGAAGATAAAAAACAGATAGAAACATCACTGTGGGAGGTGGGGCACCATACCCAGTCTCTGTCAGGGCACAGACTGAGATGGAATTCCTGCTGATCAAGAAGGTATGTGAAGGTTGGGAATGGGCACACCTAGGTTCACCAAGATAGTATGGGGTATAAGAGTAACAAGGGAAATATCATATCTTTCTAGTCATCAGCCTCCAGTGCAGTTGTTCGTACAATACTTGGCAAGTGGAGGCTATTCTTGGTTACTGTCCAGGTAAGAACACCACTTGCATATATTCAAAATGGCTGCACCCTCAGGACAGCCATTGGTAGTCCTCAGGTTTGTTTGTTTCATTCTTTGCTGTTTTCCTTTCTGGTTGTCAGGCAACAATGCAATCCTTGGACATGCAGTACATAGTGAGCAGAGCCGACTCTTAGGTTGCCACCAGGAGGTATTCAAAATGACTGTTCCTTCAGCACAGCTGGCAGTCTGCAGCTCCATTTGTCTCCTTACTCACTGTTTTCATTCAGATTCTTCTACTAGTTGGTATTTAATCCACTTCTTTATCCTTCTCTTCAAAGCTCAGGGTTCCAGGATCCTCTTCCGTATCAGTTTCAATTGGTTTTTCATTGTTTTTTTTTTTTTTTTTTGCAGAGGGTCTGTGTAGCTTATCTGCCTATTTCACCATCTTGCTGGAACTTTGCCACATATAGATTTCATTTTTCAAACTAAATCAGGGGCTTTGGCTACTTGAAAACATGGACCCAAACACTGATTGATTTACTAAAATTGATAGGCAGATTTGGGAATCTGTGAGACGTCCTATAAGAAGGAAAAAAAAAAAAAAAGAATAATACAGACAACTCTCACTAGTTTTCTGAATGGAAACATTATCACCATTCCCAAGGATAAACCAAATGATCCAGGACCTTCAACAAGAGGAGCTATTAGCACAACTGACAAAATGCCAACGTCATCCTTCTCTCCCACCACTTTTCTGTCAGTTTGTTGTATGTGGTGCCCCGTGTATTGCTGTGAGGCTAGAAGCTATGCCACCAGTATTTCAAATACCAGCTGGTCACCCACGGAGGACAGGTTTCAGCAGAGCTTCCAGACTAAGAAATGTTGGTAAAAAGGATGAGCCCATCCACTTCTGAAAAATTTGGCTACAGAAAACCTTATGAATAGCGGTGAAACACTATCTGATATATTACTGGAAAACTTTATGAATAGCAGTGAAACACTGTCTAATACAGTGCTAGAAGATGATCCTCTCATTTTGTAAGGTCAGAAGGCAGCCAAAATACCACTGGGGATGAGTTGCGACCTCAAAGGAGAGCCAACCTTACTAACGTTGGTAGAATAAAGCTTTCAGGACCTTCATTTGCTGATAGGGCACAACTCAAAATTGGAAGAAACAGTTGCAAACATTCATTAATAATCAGAACATGGAATGTACAAGTATGAATCTAGAGGAATTGGAAGTTGTTCAACATGAAATGAAGAACATTAATATTGATATCCTAGGCATTAGTGAGGTGAAAGGACTGGTATTGGCCACTTTGAATCAGGTAACCTTATGCTCTACTATGCTGGGAATGGCAAATTGAAGAGGAATGGCATGGCATTCATTGTCCAAAAGAACATTTCAATATCTATCCTGAAGAACAATGCTGTCAGTGATAGGATAATATCCATATGCCTACAATGAAGACCAGTTAATACTTACTCAAATTTACACACCAACCACTAAAGCCAAAGATGGCTCCTGTGTCCTTTTAATATACCCTCATTATTGTGCTTTGTGTATTTTGTTTTTGTTGTTTAATTTTTTAGCATCTCTGGCACTATAAGATGTTTCTGGCTATTCTTGTATATTTCCTCACCTGGTCCTGGAATCAGTCATTTTTTCAGAGTTATGATTCCTTTTATTGGAGAAGGGTACTAGACACCAGATCTTATGTTTTGTTTCTAACCCATCTCAGCTGAGAAAGCAAAGAAATAAGTGTGTGAATACTAACTGATGTATATACAGACATATTTATAAATATTTCCAAATGTAACCATAGTATGTATATTAAGATGAGCATGAGTTCATTCTGATGTCATCAGCTCTAATTCATTATATATTGAATCATTTTAGCCTCTCTTTTCTTGCTCATTTATAACCTCCCACTATGACAGTGAGAAAGCTGGCTTCCACTATCTACCATCTATTTACTTAATTGTTCAATACCAAAATACTATAATGAACAATTTTTATATAGCTATGTAAAAACTGTTAATTAGTACTCCCATAGGATGTAGCCCGGTGGTGCAAACCAAAGGTTAAAGTGCTTGTCTGCTAACCAAAATGTTTATGGTTTGAACCCACCAGCTATTCAGTGAAAGAAAAGGTCTGGAGATGGGTTTCCATAAAGACTACAGCCTAGGAAACCCTATGCAGAGACTCTCCTTTGTCCTGTAAGATTGCTATGAGTTGGAATTGACTCAACAACACACAACAAACACCACCGCATGGGGGGGGGGCTTTACCAACTAAATTAGTCTCAATGTATATTTCCTTTTAAATTTAATTTTACAAATGCCACTAATTTCCAAAGTTACTTAACTCAGCAATTTTCACCTATCCTTTTCAATGACATTATTTCATGCATTTGAATCTAGTTAGACTCTTTTGTCACATACTTCATTTCATTTAGCGTTTTGTAAGGGCCTGTGTTGATCATCACAGTATCATGTAGAATAGTTTCACTGCTAGAAAAAGTTCCCTTGTGTAGTCAACACTCCCCCTACTCTGAGCCCTTAGCAACCACTGATCTGTTTACTATCTCTATAGCTTTGCCTTTTTCAGAATGTTGTATAATTGGAATACACCACATATGTAGTCCATTCAGACTGGTTTATTTAACTTAGCAACTTACATTTAGGGTTCATCCATGTCTTTTTCTGTCTTGATACTATTTCTTTTTGATGATGAATAATATTCCATTTTATGGATGCACCATTGTTTTGTTTGCTTATTCATCTTTTGAAAGACATTTTAGTTGCCTCCAATTTTTGTTAGTTATGAATAAGCTGCTATAAATATTTGGTTTTTGTGTGGACATAAGTTTTTTTTTTAAAAATTTGGGTAAATATCTAGGAGTTCAATTACTGGATCTTATGGTAAGACTATTTTTAGCTTTGTAAGAAACTGCCACACTGTCATTCAAGGTAGTTCTTCCATTTTCCATTTCCTGCAGCAATGAATGAGAGTCAAGTAAAAGCAACATCAGCTAAATCTACCCTGCTCCATAGCTTTGAAAGGTACTGAAAAATGAAATGGGTTAGATGATATCTATTTCTGAAAATCTGGCATGTCTTTGTTGCGTACACAATTAGCACAAAGATAATACTAGGTACAATCCACAGCTATGAGTTCATAAAACTCTCCTTGGAGTCCAAATCAATGTCACCATATATATCTCCTGGAAAATTAGCATCTTTAGAATTTTGTTCACTTGTCAGTTATTTCATTAATATTTTATAAAAGAGCTTCAATATTTTGAGCTTCCAGAACCACCACAAATTGCCCAAGCTCCATTCTAGTGGTTGTTACAATGTCATCAAAATCCTTTAATCTATATGCGGCAATCTGTGTTTATACATATGCAAAGGGGGATGGTGAACTTATCAAATTCAATTTTAATGACATTGAAGATTTGGAAGGCTGTTTTGGAAATGAGTCTGCATTTTATCTTCTCTATGGTTCCCATGGTGAAGAGTACACAGTACCTTCTTTTCAGGCAACATCAAGCCTCTTGAGTTTTCATCTTTTTTTATGTGGCCTCCTGTTTACAAATTGATAAAGAAAATATTAAAATAGAATGAATATAAATAGCAGCTGTAGAATGTATTCTGCCAAGAATAAATCCTGTGTTAGAATAGCTGATGTATTAGAACAGTTTTATAGGGAAAAAATTACTTTTTTTTTTTTTGTGGACATTTTTCAATCAGTTAAGATTCCACTCCAGCTGTAGTTGAAACTAGAGATGGTATATACATGAAGAAATTGAAGTGGAAAATTAAGGCAAATATCATAAAAAGTGCTTTTTAAAGTAAGTGTCTTCATATATCAGGAGTCCAATAACTACTAATTGAATAGAAGTCATAATTAAGAAATGCATTAATATTAAAAAGTTATATCATTTCATACTAAACCAGTAGCTGTTTGGTTAATTTTGACTCATGGTGATTCTAAATGTGTCAGAGTTGAAATGTGCCCCATAGTGTTTTAGATGTATGGATAAAGAGCTTTAGTCTTCAACCTTTAACCATGAAATGTTTAAACAAATCTAAAAGCTGAAATAATGTGCATACATACATTCTCCACTCATTTCCAACAACTGTTAACATATTGTGGCATTTGCATTTATGGGTGTGTTCCTTTTTGTACAAATAACTTTACTCCTAGGTTTGTGAGATTGTGCCAAGAAGCTCCTTTATTGTCTCCTGTTCATTTTGATGTGGAGTACCAGGGTACAATTAATTACCCTTAGAGAGGACGTAGTGGACAGTGACCTTCTGAACTCTTTTTCTAAGTGTTCACTTTCCAAAGGTATATATACATATATATACACATATTATAATATATATATATATTAATGTGTGTATACACACACACACACACACACACTTGTTGCCATCAAATGTATTCTGACTCATGGCAATGCCATATGTGCAGAGTAGAATTGCTCCAATTACTCATCAGAATTTTCAAGGATGTGACTTGATTGTCATGTCTGTCTTCTTAGGCTCTTCTGGATGGGTTTATATATCCAACCTTGCAGCTAGCAGTCAAGCACTAAATCATTTGTGCCTCCCAGAGGCTCCTATCATAACTTGATAAAGTTATATAAAGATAACGAATGTTTATTGATGTAACTATTCACAACAACCAAAAGTTGGAAACAACCAAAATATCCATCAAGAGATGAATGTATAAACAAAATGTGATATATACACACAATTAAACACTATTCAGCCATAAAAAGAAATGAAGTCCTGATACATGCCACAACATGTATGGCTCTTGAAAATATCATGCTGTTTGGTTATTTTGACCCATGGTGACTCTAAATGTGTCAGAGTTGAAATGTGCTCCATAGTGTTTTAGATGTATGGATAAAAACTTTAAAGATGTATGGATAAAGAGCTTTAGTCTTCAACTTTTAAGCATGAAATATTTAAACAAATCTAAAAGCTGAAATAATGTGCACACATATATTCTCCACTCATTTTCAACAATTGTTAACATATTGTGGCATTTGCATTTATGGGTGTGTAAATTTGAATAATAGTAGTATTAACTGGTCTTCCTTGCAGGCGTATGGATATTATCCTATCACTGACAGCATTGTACTTCAGGACAGAGCTTGAAACATCCTTTGCAATGATGAATGCCATGCTATTCCTCTTCAAATTGTCATTCTTGGCATAGTAGCCTATATGGTTGTCTGATTCAAAATGGCCAAAACCAGTCCATTTCAGCTCACTAATGCCTACAATAGCAACGTTATACATTCCATTTCATTTTTGACAACTTCCAATTTTCCTAGATTCATACTTTGTACATTTCATGTTCCGATTATTAATGGATGTTTGCAGCTGTTTCTCCTCAATTTGAGTCATGTCACATCAGCAAATGGAGGTCCCAAAAGCTTTACTTTATCCATATCATTAAGGTTGGTTCTACTCTGATGAGGCAGCACTTTCCCAGTTCTATTTTGAGTGCTTTCCAACCTAAGGGGCTCATCTTCCTGCATTCTATCGGACAATGTCTCCAGGCAATTCATAAAGTTGTCCGGTAATGTATCAGACAGTGTTTCTTTGCTATTTATAAGGTTTTCCCTGGCCAATTCTTTGAGAAGTTGATGGCCTCTTCCTTCTTCCTAGTCTGTCTCAGTTTGTAAGCTGTGTTGAAACCTGTGCACTGTGAGCAACCCTGCTGGCTTTTGAAACACCGGTGGCACAGCCTCAAGCCTCACAGCAACACGTAACCCACCAAAGTATGATAAACTGAAAGACAAGTTCATCTCCCTTAGCTGTTGAAAACCTCTCTGCCCTCCCCTTATCTGATTCCTACCTGGATCCTACTGCTTTATCATGCCTGGCGTTCCCTCCCTTTCCTGCCTCTGGGGTGGGTCCTGGCTGCTGTCCCTTACCTGGAACATAATCTCAGGGGTTTTATCAGTCTCTGTCAGACAGGTACGACTTTTTTTTTTCTTTTAAATCATTTTTAGTTTTGTTCCACATTTTTCTCTCACTCTATTCAGTACTTTCTATTGTGATCCCTTTCAAAGAGGTCAGCAATGGTAGCCGGGCACCATCTAGTTTTTCTGGTTTCATGGCTGTAGAGGCTGGGGTTCACATGGTCCATTAGCCCTTTGGACTAATTGTTTCCATATATCTTAGATTGGGGAGACACTAATAGTTGCACCTTAGATGGCTGCTCATATGCTTTTAAGACCCCAGTAGCTGTTCACTACTTGTTATGCCAATTGACTTTGATGTTCCTGGAGAATATGGTCCTGGGCTCCCAGCTCACTGACTCATTTCCTCAAGATGTTTGATTATGGCTAAGAAGTTTTCATAACTTTGCCCCCATATGCTCTACTATATTCATGGATATATTTGCAGCACTTATAGATGCTGTTGTTGTTGTTATATGGAATTGAGTTGGACCAACTCATAGTGACCCCTCCTTGGGTTTCCAGGGTGTTATCACTATGGAAGTAGATGCTCAACCTTCCTTCTGAGGTGTGGCTGGTAGGTTTGAACTGCCATCCTTCTGGTTAGCAGTCAAGTGCTACCAGAGCACATATAGATACATGTGGAAAAACAGCCTCTGTCAAAGCTGTATATATTTGTGGGTATAGTCTCATTCACCTTCCCAAACCTGTTTAGCTTTACTATCTAACTATGTATGCACTCATAGATTATTGTTTTTACTGTTATTGCAGAATTGTGTATGTAATAGTATTTACCTTTGTTGCCTTTAACTTTTGTGTACCTTTCAGTGTTTTCATATGGCTTGATAATTTTGTACTGATCTCCTTACTGTGTATTGTCTTTCCCTTCATCCAAATTAGTATGTGTTAATGATTTACGCTCCCACCCTCTCCTACCCTTGGTAATTGTCAAAGAAAATTTCTTTCTGCATATAAATTTTTCTTGACTTTTCATATTAGTGATCTCTTACAATATTTGTCCTTCTGTGATTGACAAATTTAACTCCTTGATACACGTTATTTTCTTTATTTTTTATAGTGATTTAGGTGAAAGTTTACAGAGCAAATTCATTTTCTATTCAAAAGTTCATACACATTGTTTCATAACATTGATTGCAATCTGTACAATGTAACAGCTGTCTTCCCATGTTCTCCCTGTGCTTATGTTTTCCCTGTGACCTTCTTCCTATGCATTCTTGCCCTCTGAGTTACCTCTCTATGCAAATGCTGCCCTTCTGATCTCCCACAGTTGTTTGTTCTAAGGAGTGTACAAACCTGTTGTTAATGTGCATCTTATGTGCATGTACATTGTTTGGCTGGAAGCCACAGGACTGAGTTCAATCCTGGGCCTGAAGGGTGACTAGGGGCCATATTCTTGGGGGTTTTACTATTCTATGTGGAATAGTAAAAAGCCTGGTCTTTTATATTTTCTTATGTTAAGTTTTTTTTCCACATATTTCTCCTATTCCATCCAGGACCTCCTATTTTGATCCCTTTCCAAGTGGTTGACAGTGGTAGTTGGGCACAATCTAGTTCTTCTGGTCTCAGGGTCAAATAGGCATTGTCCACTAGTCCCTGGGACTAATTGTTTCCATGCATCTTTGATTTTCTACATTCTTCTGTGCTTTTTGATAGACATTTTTCAAGCCATATTCATCAATGATTGAAAGGTTTTTGAAAAAAATTCAGCTAATATATTTCCTTCTTCCCCAACGCCAATCTGTTCCTTTCACAAACTAAATTTTGATGTTAAATTTTAGCAAATCAATTAAAAATAAGTTCTGAAATTCTCCATTTGGAAGATTAACAGGTTAAAAACATTCTTTTCCCAAGTTGTTTTTACATGCTGAAATACAAAATTCTTTTCTTTAGAGTTTCACGTTATAATTTCAGTAACAAAAATCACATAATAATAGTAACATTTTCAAACATCCATTTTCAAAGTTCTCTTTTATTCCACGAGTTTCTTTTGAACAAGCAGTTACTTTCTCAATTATTGTTAAAATTTTCTCTCTCCCTTAAGGAAAAACCAAGTTTTATTTTTTATTTTTTAATATCTTTTAGACAACATATTTCTGACAGCCACATATTATCACAGCAAAGATCTTCAAAGTTAGAACAGAAGTGTTTTTCTAAAAAGGAAAAAAGGTGTAATTTATCTTTAAGCACAATGATTCTTTTAACTATTTTGTTATTGGATAATCTTCAAACTCCTATATAGTATAAAAGGTTTCACGGTCACTCTTGATTTCTTCACAAAGTATTCTAAAAATTCTATTCTTGAAGGTAGTATATTCTATAAATCCCTTACTTCACAATATGCTGAAAGATTTGACGTTGAATTTTTGAGTTAGAGGGTCATAATTAGGCTCTTCCTGTCATATAACTTCTTTATTCTCTTCTTTCAGGACACCTCACATTTTCTTCATAATATATGTACACTACCATCACTCTATGTATTAAATAATAGGAAAGTGTGAGTTTTTCTATCTTCAATTTTGTAACAATGGACAACTTAATAATTATTTTTGGATTATTAGTAAATAATCTTTTTGTTTTGTTTTGTTTTAACAAATAGAAAATTATTCTCTCACAGTTTAAGAGGCTATAAGTCTGGAATCAGGGTGCCAGGCCTACGGGACTTTTCCATCTGTTGGCTCTGGGACAAAGTCATAAATCTTGTCATAAATCTTCCTCCTGGGTCTAGGAATTACTCAGAGCAGGGACCTCAAGTTCAAAGGATGTACTCCACTCCTGGCTCTTCTTTCTTGGTGGTAGTAAATCCTTCTCTCTCTGTGTGCTTCTCTTTCCTTTAACTTTTTTTTTTTTTAATTTTTATTGTGATTTGCATGAAAGTTTACAGAGCAAATTCATTTTCTATACAGCAGCTCACATACACTTTGTCTTATGACATTGGCTGCAATTTCCCACAATGCAACAGCTCTCCTCCCACCTACTCCCCATAGCTACCTCTTCCCTGTGTCCTTCCCTCCCATGCACTCCTGTCCCTGGAGCTGTCTCCCTGTGCATACACAGTCCCTCTATTCTCCCATGATTGATCTCTCCAAGGAGTGTATCTACCTAATGTAAATGTTCAGCTTATATGCCTGTCTTTTGTTTGGCTGGAAGCCATGGGTGTGGGTTAATTTCAGACCTAAAGTGCAGCTAGGGGCCATAGTCTCAGTGGTTCCACAGGCTCTATCAGACCAGCAAACCTGGTCCCCTTTTTTTCAATGCTTTTGAGTTTTGTTCCACATTGTTCTCCCACTCTATCCAGAATCTCCTACATAGTTCCACCTCCTAGTGGTTGACAGTGGTAGTCAGGCACCAACTAGTTCTTCTGGTCTCATAGTTGTATAGGTTGAGGAACACATGGTGTACTAGTCACTTGGACTAATTATTTCCATGCATCTTTGGTTTTCTTCATTCTTCTTTGCTCTGGAAGAGGAGAGACAGGTTGTTGCACCTAGATGGCTGCTTGCAAGCTTTTAAGATCCCAGTCACTACTTGCCAAAGTAGGATGTGGAACAATGTTTATGTCAATTGAGCTTGATGTCCCCTGAGACAGGTCCATCTACTCACTACCTCTGGGTAGCTGGCCGTGACCAAGAAGTGACTACAACCTTGACCCTTGTCAGCTTTACTATATACCTAGATATTCTTACAGAATATACAAATACACTTGTAGAAGCCTTGTCTGAAAACCCTATACATAGTCATGGGAACACTCCTCCTTGCATAGACATACCTAATCATTCAACCTGTCCACCCATCTATCTACCCATAGATAAATGTTTTCCATCACTGACAACACAGTATTGTACATACAAAAGGGTTCATCTTTGTTGTTTTTACCTCCCGTGCACCTCTTTATGTCTTCCTCTTTCTCAAGGCTCCCATGCTGATCAATCACATTTGGTACATTGCCCTTCCTTTCACCCAAATCAATACTTGTCTTTTCCTATCTAGCAGTGTTCCCTCCCCTCTTAACCCTGGTAACCAACAAAGAAAATTTCCTTCCATATGTAAACCTTTCCCTGACTTTTTACAATAACAGGCTAATACAATATTTGTCCTTTTGTGATTGACTTATTTCATTCAGCATAATGTCCTCCACGTTCATCCACATTATGCGGTGTTTTGCCAATTCTATGTTATTCTTTAGGGTTACATAATATTCCATTGTGTGTATGTACCATAGTTTGGTTATCCATTCTTCCGTTCATGGACACCTAGGTTGTTACCATCTTTTGGCTATTGTAAATAGTGCTGTGATGAAAATGGGTGTGTAAATATCTGTTCCTGTCCTGGCTTTCACTACTTTAGGATATATACCTAGTAATGGAATGGCTAGGTCAAATGGTATTTCTAATTCCAACTTTTTAAGGAATTGCCATACTGCTTTCCATAATGGTTGTGTCATTTTACAGTCCCATCAGCAGTGTGTGAGAGTCCTAGTCTCTCTACATCCTCGCCAGCATTTGTTATTTTCTGTCTTGTTGATCTTTGCTACTAATGCTGGGGCAAGATGGTATCTCCTTGTTGTTTTGATTTGCATCTCTCTAATAGTTAATGATCATGAACATTTCTTCATGTGTTTGTTGGCAGCCTGAATATCCTCTTTGGTGAAGTGTATATTCATGTCTTCTGCCTATTTTTTAATTGGATTTTTTTGTCTTTTTGTTGTTGAGGTGTTGGAGTTTTCTATAAATTTAGAGATAAGTCCCTTGTCAGATACGTCATTGCCAAATAATTTTTCCCAATATGTAGGTTCTCTTTTGACTCTTTTGGAGAAGTCTTTTGAAACACATAAAAATTTAATTTTGAGAGGGTCCCATTCATCTAGTTTATCTTCAGCTGTTTGTGTATTTTGAGTTATGCTTGATAGTCTATTTATGCCATCTATTAGAGGCCTTAAATTTGCCCCTACTTTTTCCTTGAAGAACTTGATAGTTTTAGGTTTCACATCTAAGTCTTTGATCCATCTGGAGTTAGTTTTTGTGTATGGTGTGAGATATGGATCTTGTTTCATTTTTATGCAAATAGATATCCAATTTTGCCAGCATCATTTGTTAAATAGACAATCTCTTTCCTATTTTATGGATTCTGGCCCTTTTGTCAAAAAAATCAGCTGACCATATATCGATGAGTCTATTTCTATGTTCTCAATTCTATTCCATTGGTCTGCATGTCTGTCATTGTATCAGTACAAGGCAGTTTTGACTGCTATGGCTTTATAGTAAGTTTTGAGATCCAGGAGTGTGAGAGCTTCTACTTTGTTCGTCTTCTTCAATAGTGCTTTGCTTATCCAAGATCTCTCTCCTTTCCATATAAAACTAGTGATTGTTTTTCTGTATCCTTAAAGAATGTTGATGGGTTCTGGAGTGGGATTGCACTGAATGTATAGATTGTTTGGGTAGAATTGACATTTTCACAATGTTCAATTTTCCTATCCATGAGCATGGCATGTTCTTCCATTTATGTAGATCTCTTATGGTTTCTTGAAGTAGTCTTTTGTAGTTTTTGTACAGGTCTTTTGTAGTTTTCTTTGTACAGGTCTTTTGTATACCTGGTAAGATTTATTTTATTTATTTATTTTTTTGGTAGCTATTGTAACTGTTGTTGATTTCCTTATTATTTTTTTTTTTTTTCAGCAATCTCTTTGCTGGTGTAGAGGAATCCAACTGATTTTTGGATGTTGATCTTATATCTTGCCATCATGTCTCTTGGGTTTTCTAGGTATAGGATCATATCATCAGCAAATACAGGTAGTTTTACTTCTTACTTACTGATTTGGATGCCTTTGATTTCCCTTTCTTGCCTTCTTGCCCTGGCTACGAATTCCAATACAATGTTAAATAGAAGTGGTGATAGAAGGCATCCTTGTCTGATTCCTGTTTGCAAGGGAAATGGTTTCAGTGTCTCTCCACTGAGAATAATGTTGGCTGTTGGTTTTGAATATATGCCCTTTATTTTGCTGAGGAATGTCCCTTGTATTCCTATTTTGCTGAGAGTTTTGATCAGGAATGATTGTTGGATTTTATCAAATACCTTTTCTGTATCGATTGATATGATCATGTGTTTTTTTTCCTTTTGTTTATGTGGTGGATGATGTTGATTGTTGTTCTAATGTTAAACCTTCCTTGCATACCTGATATGAACCCCATTTGGTTATAATGAATTATTTTCTTAATATGCTGTTGGAGTCCATTGGCTAGAATTTTGTTGAAAATTTTGCATCTATATTCATGAGGGATATTGGTCTGAAGTTTTCCTGTTTAGTGGTGTCTTTGCTGGGTTTTAGTATCCAGGTTATGCTTGCATCATAAAATGGATTTGGGAGGATTCCATCCTTTTCTGTGTTTTGAAATAATTTGAGTAGGATTGGTGTTAGTTCTTCTCTGAAAGTTTGGTAGCATTCTCTAGTGAAACCATCTGGGCCAGGACATTTTTTTGTTGGTAATTTTTTGATGACCTGTTCAATTTCTTCTTTTCTTATGGATCTGTTCAACTTTTCCACATCAGTCTGTGTTGGTTTTGGTAAGTAAAGTGTTTCTAGAAATCTGTGCATTTCTTCTAGATTTTCAGATTTGTTGGAGTATAGTTCTTTGTAGTATTCCGATATTATTCTTTTTTATTTCAGTTGGTTCTGTTTTGATGGCACCCATTTTGTTTCTTAATCATGTTATTAGTATTCTCTCCCTCTTTTCCTTTGTTGGGAGCTCTAGTGGTATAGTGCCTAAAGCTTTTGACTGCTAACCAGAAGACTGGTGGTTCAAACCCACCAGACACTCCTTGGAAGGAAGATTGGGCAATCAACTTCCATAGAGCTATCACCTCAGAAACATAAAGAAGAATCACTATGAATCAGAATAGACTCCACAGCAGTGAGCTTTTCCTTTGTTAAATTTGCCAGTAGTTTGTCAATTTTATTAATCTTTTCAAAAAATCAACTTCTAGACTTGTGGATTTTTTCTATTGTCTTTCTTTTTTCTGTTTCATTAATTTCTGCTTGAATCTTTATAATTTCCTTTCTTCTGCTGACTGCAGGCTTTTCTTGCTGTTCCTTTTCTAATTGTTGGAGATGTTGGTTTAAAGTGTTGATTTTGTTTCTTTCTTCTTTTTTGATGTGTGCATTTATTCCTATACATTGGCCTCTGATCACTGCTTTGCTCTTTTCCAAAGATTTTCTTATGTTGTGCTTTCATTCTTGTTTGATTCAATAAATTTTTTAATTTCATTTTTTTATTTCTCCTATTACCCTGTTATTCTTAAGGTGGGTGTTGTTCAGCTTCCATGTGTTTGCTCTTTTTCTGTTGATCTTCCTATTGTTGATTTCTAATTTGATAGCACTGTGATCAGAAAAGATACTTTGCAGTATTTCAATGTTTTTAAATTTATTAAGGCTTGCTTTATGGCCTAACATATGGTCTATCCTGGAGAATGTTCTATGTGCACTGGAGAAGAAAGTATATTGTGCTGTTGCTGTGTGAAGTGCTCTTTATTAGTAAATAATCTTACATGATACCTGTAGTACGTGGATCCCTTTTTAGGAGACTGTACTGGTTACGTTTGTGTGTCAACGTGACTGGGCCTTGTTGAGTGGCTGGGCAGCTGGATGTAGTATTCCCCATGATAAGACTGGTAATTAACTCCCTGGTGGAATCTACTGTGAGCAGCTGAGTAGCTGCCTGAGGAATATGGTCTGCTTCCTGTATATAAGGAGAAGCCTTGGGGAATGGTCTCTAGCTTATGGCATGCTTGAACCCTGCATGTAGCCTGCTATGCTCAGCCAAACTTGGGACTTTTGATGGACTTGAATTAATGACCTGCTGTGCAGTTTGGTAACATTGGGACTGTGCCATTTTATTTGTCAACCTTGGGCTTATTAGCCTCAGCAGCCAGTAGCTGTCTGAGTGAAGAGATGCCTCTAGCTTCTGTGGTCCAGGAGCAAGAGGCAGAGCTGAAGCCTCAGGTCACGGGGCTTTCACCCAGCCCCTAGAGCCTGGCACTTTGAACTCAGACTTCTAGCCTCCCAAACTGTAAGAGAATAAACTCCTGTTTGTTAAAGCCATCCAATTTGTGGTATCTTCCTGTCAGAGTGGCACTAGGTAACCAGAACAGAGACTATAGTGTAAATTATATCTCAAACTTCAGTGTGATTTAGGTAGTCTTCATTAGCATGAGGTATAATATGCTTTGAAGAAAACCTATTTCAGGAAGGTTTAACCTAGGTGAGTGCTCAGGAATGAATCTTTCCAAGGGATGTTCCCAGAAGTAATAGGAATCCAGACAATCCTCCCCTTTGGGAAGGTAGTCTGGCAAGAAAGACAAACATAGTAGGGTACCAGTCAAATGAACTGTTGTTTATGTCACAATCAGAATATTTTACCAGGCAGCTCATAGATTGGAAATATGAATGATAGCAATGAGATACAGCATGCTGAAATCAAGAACCAATAGTGAATATGGGACTTGCCTTGGTATATCTAATCTGGATTTTGTTCACAATGCATAGGTTGGATAGGTAAGGAATAGGAAGGAAAGATAGAACTTAGTAGTTATGGGGGGTTGCCATTAGATCCCAAGTATGTGTTGAATATTCCAAGACATGTTGGATTTTATGATAGAGCCTGTGCTCTTCCCTCAGTTAGGTTTTGCTGTGAATTTGTAGGAGATTATAACTGCAGCATGTACGTGAGAGTCAAGGGAGAAATTTGGCTACAATATGGAAAACAAACATTCAAATGTTTTGTAAGATATTTAAATACCTGTGAGCTATTGGAATGCACTATGGTGAAAGTTACCAATTCAATTAAGTTTCACACTCAGTTTAACAGTCAAGTTAGTTTATATCAGTGCTTTAACTGGTTCATTCCAGTTTGAACCCCTGTTGAGAATTTGCATTTCCACCCCAGATATACTGAGTCAGAATCTGCAGTTTAACAAGATCCTTAGATGTTTCTTATGGGGACCTTGTTAAACTGTAGATTCCGATTTGGTATATCTGTAGTGGAAATGCAAATTCTCAACAGGGGGTCAAACGAGAATAGAGTGGTTCAAAGTCCTGGTTTATACGCTTATCTTCATCTACTAGATTATGATTTCCTAAAGGCAGCAGCTCTGGTAGCATAGTGGCTAAAGCACTTGACTGCTAACCAGAAGGCTGGCGGTTCAAACCCACCAGCCACTCCTCGGAAGGAAGGTTGGGCAGTCCTACTTCCGTAGTGATACTGCCTCGGAAACCCAAGGAGGGGTCGCTATGAGT
>NW_006921728.1:2325484-2327732 GCF_000298275.1 Orycteropus afer afer | reverse complement strand
TTGCCGTCAAGTCGGCCCCGACTCATAGCGACCCCTCCTTGGGTTTCCGAGGCAGTATCACTACAGAAGTAGGATTGCCCAACCTTCCTTCTGAGGATATTAGGGAACAATGATTTGACAACAAATCTCATATCAAAGACCGTGGAGGATCCTGCATAGAGTGGGAGGAAAAATGTGGAACAAAATAAAAAACATAAAAATGACCAGAATTACTGGCTGGATAGAGACTAGTGGAACCCCTGAGACTATGGCCCTGGGTTATCTTTTGGGCCTAGAAATAGATATCCTTCCATGGATTGACTCTCACCCCAACAGTAGAAAGACCTACATGCAGAACGCCTACCCCAGGGAGATACAACTACCTAATCTAGGGAGATACGCCTACCTAATCTAGGGAGATGCTCCCCTTAGATCAACCAGCCATGAGACATCAGAGGGGCAGCATTCAAACAGAGGGAAAGCTGGACAGACAGGAATGCATAGATAAAAAGGACACAGGGAGTAGTCACTGGGAAGAGAGGTGAGGAGAGTTTTTATGGTTGGGAATGGTAATCATGGCCATGAAATCAAATGTGCATGAACTGTTGAATGTAAAACAAATCTGCTTTGCAAATTTGCACCCAAAGTACAATTAAAAAAAAAAAAATTAAAAAACAAACAAACATGGAGTCTAGAAGAAAGCAACACACATTTTTAAAATGTTGAAAAAGAACATTAAGTTAGAACCCTTTTTCTACCAAAACTCTGTGGAAAATCAAGATATTCTTACTTAAAAAACAAAAAAACTAAGAGATTCTGTTGCCAATAGACATACCCTAAATGAATTGCTAAAGAAGTTATCTAAACAGAAAATAAATAATAGAAAAAAATTAATATATTGGAAGGAACAAAGAACATAGTACGAAGATATGTAGATAAATATGATAGAATTGTCTTCTCCTGAGTTCCTAAATGATTTTTATGGTTGTAGTAAAAATTATTACACTATCTAATGTGATTCTCAATGTATTTAGAGGGTAGTGTTTAATTCAATTTATTGTAAATGGGAGAAGCTAGAGTGGTTTAAAAGGAGGTAAGCTTTCTACAATTCCCTTGAAGTGGTAAAGTTTCAACACACGTAGACCATGGTAAGTGTAAGTATATATTAGCAATGATAACTAAACCAAATAAAAATAGCATGCAAAAAAAGTTACAGACCAATAAATAAAATATTAGTGAAGATACATCTACATCTAATCACACTTTGGAAAAACAGCACACCTAAGTAGTATTTATTTCAGAACTGCAAGGTTAATTCACATGCAATAAGATGGAAGAATAGGCAGAAAGACTGCACAGACCTTCTACAACGAAGAAAAGGAGAACCAATTAACACAGATACAGAAGATAATCCTGAACCCCCGAGCTTTGAAGGGAAGCATATAGAAGTGGATTGACTAAATTCCAACTAGCAGAAGAATTTGCATGAAAACACCAAAAAAGGAGACATATGGAGCTGCGGCCTGGCAGCAACCCTGGTGGCACAGACAGCTTGGATATTGCCGTGTGGTGGTGGTGGTGTTATGGGACATCGAGTCATCTCTGACTCACAGCGACCCTATGCACAGCAGAAGGAAACACCACCCAGTCCTAAGCCAGCTCCATGATTCCTGTTACACTTGAGGCCATCGCCGCCACCATGTCAATCCACCTCGTTGAGGGTCTTCCTGCCACCGTCTTGCAAAACCTCACAGGTCACAAAATGAAGCGACACGAAAGGATTAATGGTTTTCTTTTTTTATTTAAGAGGAATGGGGGCCAGACAAATGTCCTGCATATTCTGTGAGAGGAACCCCTGATGCCTACTTTATTTATATGTTTGTACATGATTACATCATTAGTCTTGGGATCCATATAATCAGCTTATTCTCTACAGAACTAAAGTTTTACTCCTCTACATGCTCAAGGACAACAGGTGGTCATTAAAACAATCACAGAAATCTCCTCAGAAATAAAGAGTGTAAAACGATAAATGTTTAGTAGGACACAATGACCCAAAGTATGAAACATCCCAATAAGATAAAAAACATGGAGTACTGGAATAACGGACACTACATGGTTTAAAATCAAGAAGGGAGTGCGTCAGGGTTGTATCCTTTCTCCACACTTATACAATCTATATGCTGAGCAAATAATCCGAGAAGCTGGACTATATGAAGAAAAACGTGGTATCAGGATTGGAGGAAGAATCATTAACAACCTGAGATAT
>NW_006921728.1:2320345-2324824 GCF_000298275.1 Orycteropus afer afer | reverse complement strand
GAAGGATGTCATGCTTGGTAGGGTGGAGGGTCAACGAAAGAGGGGGAGGCCTTCAACGAGATGGATTGACACAGTGACTGCAATGATGGGCTCAAGTATAGCAGGGATTGTGGGGCTGGCGCTGGATGAGGCAGTGTTTCGTTCTGCTGTGCATGGGGTCACTATGAGTCGGAAACGACTTGATGACAATTAACAACAACAACAACTGGAATAACATCTAAGTTTAATTCTTTGATGTTTTGCCAATTAAGCATTTAACAGTGAGAGAGACCTTGCCATCTCCTAAAGCAAAATTCAACCACAAGAGAGGCCTTGCTATCTCTAAAAGCAAACATTCAATCACAAGAGAGACCTTGTCATCTCTTCACTGTAATTAGAACATGTGCCTTGCAATCACGTTCTTTTGGAGGTCTTTCTCTTGGTCCCCAACATCTTCCACTCTTTCATTGACCCTCCACCTTACTGAGCATGACATCCTTCTCCAGGGAATGGTTCCTTCTGACAATGTCACCAAAGTATGTTAGACAAATTCTGGCCATTCTTGCCTCCAAGGAACATTCTGGCTGCACTTCCTCCAGGACAGACCTGTTAGTTCTTTTAGTAGTCCATGGTACTTTCAGCGTTCTTCGCCAACATCACAGCTCAAAAGCGTTAACTCTTCTTCAGTCTTCCTTATTCATTGTCCATGCATATGAGATAATTGAAAATATCATGGCTTCTGTCAGGTGCACTTTAGTCCTCAAGGAGGCATCTTTGCTCCTCAGCACTTGAAAGAGGTCCTCTGCAGCTGATTTGCCCAGTGCTGTATGTCATCTGATGTCCTGACTGCTGCTTCCATTGGTGTCGATTACAGAAACAAGCAATGTGGAGTCTTTGACAATTTCAGTCTTTTCTCCATTTATCATAATGCTGCTTATAGGTCCAGTTGTGAGGATTTTTGTTTTCTTTATATTGACATCTAATCCATGCTGCAGACCGTATTCTTCAATCTTCATCAGTAAGTGCTTCAAATCATCCTCATTTTCAGCAAGCAAAGTTGCATTGTCAGCATATTGCAGGTTGTTAGTGATTCTTCCTCCAATCCTGATGCCACATTCTTCTTCATATAGTAAAGCTTCTCGGATTATTTGCTCAGCATACAGATCGAATAAATATGGTGAAAGGATACAACCCTGAGACACTCCCTTCTAGATTTTAAACCATACAGTGTTCCCTTTTTCTGTTTGAATGACAGCCTCCTGGTCAATGTACAGGTTCCTCATGAGTACAATTAAGTGTTCTGGAATTCCCATTCTTCTCAATGCTATCCAAAGTTTGTTATGATCCACACAATCAAGTGCTTTTGCATAGTCAATAAAACACAAGTAAACATTTTTCTGGGGTTCTTTAGTTTGAGCCAAGATCCATCTGACATCAGCAATGATATCCCTTGTTCCACATACTCTTCTGAATCCAGCCTGCATGTCTGGAAGTTCTCTGTCAATATACTGCTGCAACTGTGTTTGAATTATCTTCAGTAAGATTTTACTTGCATCTGATATTAATGATATTATTTGATTATTTCCACATTCTGTGGGATCACTTTTCTTTGCAATGGGTACAAATATGGATCTCTTCCGGTCAGTTGGCCAGATAGCTGTCTTCCAAATCTCTTGGCATAACCACGTGAGCGCCTCCAGTGTGGCGTTTGTGTGTTGAAATATCTCAATGGGTACTCTTTGAGTTCCTGGAGTCTTGTTCCTCACCAATTTCCTCAGCGCAGCTTCCACTTCTTCCCTCAATACCACTGGGTTTTGAACATATGCCACCTCCTGAAATGGATGAAGATCTACCAGTTCTTTTTGGTACAGTGACTCTGTGCTTTCTTTGTATCTTCTTTTGATGCTTCCTGGATCGTTCATTATTTTGCCCATAGAATCTTTCAATATTGCAACTCAAGGCTTACATTTTCTCCTGAGTTCTTTCACCTTGAGAAATACCAAGCATATGTTCTTGTCTTTTAGTTTTCTAACTCTAGGTCTTTGCACATTTCATTATAGTAATTGGCTTTCTCTCCTCAAGCTGATCTTTGAAATCTGTTCAGCTCTTTCATCTTGTCATTTTGTCCATTTGCTTTAGCTACTCTTCACTCAAAGGCAAGTTTCAGAGTCTTTTCTGACATCCATTTTGGTCTTTTTTTCCTTTCTCATATTTTAAAGACCTCTTGCTTTCTTTATGGATGATGCTCTTGATGTCATCCCACAAGTCTTCCGGTTTTCAGTCGTTGGTGTTCAATGCATCAAATCTATTCTTTAGATGGTCTCTAAATTCAGGAAGGGACATATTCAAGGGACATATTCAAGATTATATTTTGGGTCTGGTGGATTTATTTTAATTGTCTTCAAGTTGGGCTTGCATATGAGCAGTTGATGGTCTGTTCCACAATAGCTCCTGGCTGGATTTTGGCTAAAGATCCATTCATTGCCTCTTGCCACAGATGTAGTCAGTCTGATTCCTGTGTACTCTGTCTGGCAAAGTCTACATATATGGCCAACATTTGTGTTGTTGATAAAAGCTATTTGCAATGAATAAGTTGTTGGTCTTGCAAAATTCTATCATGCTATATCCAAGTTATTTCTGTCACCAAGGCCAAATTTTCCAGCTACTGATGATTCTTCTTTGTTTCCAATTTTTTGCATTCCAGTCACCAGTGATAAGCAACACATCTTGATTGCATGTTCAGTCAATTTCAGCCTGCAGAAGTTGATAAAAATCTTTAATTTCCTCATCTTTTGCTTTTGTGGTTGGTGCATAAGTTTGAATAATAGTCGTATTAACTGGTCTTCCTTGTAGGCATACAGATATTATCCTATCACTGACAGTATTGTACTTCAGGACAGATCTTGAAACATCTTTTGTGATGATGAATGCCACACCATTTCTCTTCAATTTGTCATTCCTGGCATAGTAGCTCATATGGTTGTCTGATTCAAAATGGCCAAAACCAGTCCATTTCAGCTCACTAATGCCTAGGCTACCAGTCTTTATGCATTCCATTTTATTTTTGACAAATTCCAATTTTCCTAGATTCATACTTCGTACATTCCATGTTCTGATGATTAATGGATGTTTGCAGCTGTTTCTCCTCAATTTGAGTTGTGCCACCTCAGCACATGGAGATCCTGAAAGATTTATTTTATCCATATCATTAAGGTTGGTTCTACTCTAATGAGGCAGCTCTTTCCCAGTCATATTTTGAGTGTCATCCTAATCAAGGGGCTAGTTTTCCTGCACTGTGTCAGACAATGTTTCCAAGCTATTCATGAAGTAGCCCAGTAATGTATCAGACAGTGTTTCTCTGCTATTCATAAGGTTTTCCCTGGCCAATTTTTGAGAAGTAGATGGCCTTCTCCTTCTTCCTACTCTGTCCTTATCTGCAAGCTGCATCGAAATCTGTGCAACTCTGCTGGCATCTGAAACACCAGTGGCACAGCCTCAAGCCTCACAGCAATGTATAAGCCCCACAGGATGACAAATTGACAGACAAGTTTGTCTCCCTTAGCTGTTGGAAACCTCTGCACCCTCCTCTTACCTAATTCCTACCTGAAACCTGCCACCCCAAGTGGTGGTAGGACTTACAAATTAACCTAAAAATCAGCCCTGTTAGCCAGGGACTGCACAGAGGGCTGCTATGGTGGCTGGTGAATAAAAGGGGAAGTAGCAAAGAGGAAGATGGCCTGAGTTGTGGACTTTTGCCTGTCCAGAGTGCACAACCATTTTGAATGCTACAAGCAGCTTGACCATTTTGGATACTTAAAGTGACAGCATTCTCCCAGATTCCAGGGTCTTAATAACAGGCTCCACTTGCCTGGAACCACAAGGACCTTTCAGATGTGGGCGACTGTAAAGATGCAACCATTCCCCTTGTTACTCTTATATCCCACACCCTTTTGGGGAATGGAGGTGAGGCCATCCCTCACTCCCACCCACCTTCTAGGCCAGCAGGAATCCCATCCCAGTCTGTGTGCCAGGATGGAGCCTGATACCTTGCCCCACCCTGCCCCAATTTTTTTTTCCTTTTTTTTCAGTTTGTTTGTTTTTGTCTGTTTTAAAACCACTACTATTATTATTACTTTGGTTCTTTTTATTATTATCCTTTATTCTTCCCTTCCTAGGTTCTAGTTTTCAGCTTTTTATTTTCCCTGTTCCTGGTTGCAATATTTTTTCTTTCTTGTGGTTAACTCCATTCCTTGTTTTTTTGTTTCCATTTTTCCCATTTTTTTCTTCATTATTCTCTTTCTCCACCTTTTTTCTCTTATTGCCTTCTCCACAGATATTGCAGGATTTCTTTTTGCTTTTTTTGGTACTGTTCCTGTGTGATTACATGGTGTGTTTTTGTCCATTTGCCTTTACTTTTTTCATGGTTATTCAATTATTATTTTTATCTAACTGAGTGGGAGACAGCAACAGTCCCCATATGACACAACTACACCCACACCT
>NW_006921728.1:2315413-2319847 GCF_000298275.1 Orycteropus afer afer | reverse complement strand
GAAGTGATGTAATGGAAGACAGAATTAATGAGATTGAAGACAAATACCTGAATACTTCTTTGGAAAGGGATCAATCAAAAAAAGATCAAAACAAAATGAAGAAAGCCTAAGGATCATGTGGGATACCATCAAAAGGAATAAGCTATGTGTCATTGGAATTCCAGAACAAGAAGAGAAAAATAAAATCACCAAAAAAATTGTCCAAGATTTGTTGGAAGAGAACATCCCTGATATGAGGAAAGATGAGAGTATATCCATTCAGGAAATCCAATGAACCCCAAATAGGATAGACCCCAAAAGAAAATCACCAAGACATTTCATCATCAAACTCATCAAAACCAAAGACAAAGACAGAATCCTAAAAGTGGCATGGGAAAAACAAAGAGTTACTTACAAAGGACAACCAATAAGAATAAACTCTGATTTCTCAGGAGAAACCATGTAAGGAAGAAGGCAATGGGATTGTATATATAAAACCCAGAAAGAGAAAAATTATCAACCAAGAATGATATATCTGGCAAAATTATTCCTCAAATATGATGGTGAAATTAGGAGATTTCCAGATAAGCAGAAACTAAGGGAATTTGTTAAAACCAGACTGACCTTTCAAGAGATGCTAAAGGGAGTCCTTTAAACAGAGACCCAAGAATAGCAAACAACAACAGACCATTAATACACAAGATGACATAACCCAGAAACCACAGCTATGGACATATCCAAAGTAAAATAAACTTAGAAGATTGTAAACAGGGAACCAGAGATATCAATTGGAAAATGAGGACAACTACAAACTAAAAGGAGGGGAAATAGTGTGTAGTTACAGAACTTCTAAATGGTGAGGAAGTCAAGATTGTTGCAACATAGAATGGACTGTTCTGAACTCACAGAGAAAAGAATAAACTACAGAGTAACCTCAAAGAAAAACAATAAACCTCCATATCACAATAAAAAAGAAGATAAGCACAAATATTCAGCAAATACTAAGACAACAGCAACAAAGGAAATGATTACATGATTCAAAAACAGGATGAGTTCAGCACAGAAAATAATATGGAACAAAGAAACCGAGAACACCATAAGAAAACACATAAGAAAATGACAGCAACCAATTCATACTTGATAATTATACTGAATGCTATGAGTTAAATGCACCACTCAAGAAACAGAGAGTTGCAGATTGGATAAGAAAGCAAAACTCATCAATATGCTGTCTACAAGAGACACACTTTGGAGACAAAGACAAAAATAGATTAAAAATTAAAGCTTGGAAAAAGATATATCAAGGAAATGGCAACCATAATAGAGCAGGAGTAGCAATATTAATTTCTGATCAAACTGACTTTAAGAAAAAAACCACCATAGAATACAAGGAAAGACATTATATAATGATTAAAGGATCAATTGAACAAGAAGGTATAGCCATAGTATATATCTATGGACCCAATGAAAGAGCCCCCAAATATGTAAATCACACTTTAAAAATGTTGAAAGGTCAAAAAAATTACTCCACAGTCATAGTGGGAGACTTTAATACATCACTTTCAATGAAAGATAGAACAACTGGAAAGAAATTCAATAAAGATGCAGAAGAGCTAAAGAATACAATCCACCAACTTGATCTTACAGACATCTACAGAGCACTTCAGCCAACAACAGCACAATATACTTTCTTTTCCAGTGCTCCTGGAACATTCTCCATAATAGATCATATGTTAGGTCATAAAGCAACTCTTAATATATTAAAAAAAATTGAAATATTGCAAAACATCTTCTCAGATCACAATGCTATCAAATTTGAAATCAACAATAGGAAGATCAATGGAGAAAGAGTAAACATATGGAAACTGAACAACACTCTCCTTAAGAAAGACTGGGTAAGAGAAGAAATAAAAATGAAGTTCAAAAATTCCTGAATCAAATGAGAATGAAAACACAACATACCAAAATTTGGGGGACACAGCAAAAGCAGTGACCAGAGGCCAATTTATAGCAATAAATACACACATCAAAAGAGAAAAGAGCCAAAATCAATACTTTAAACCAACATCTCCAACAATTAGAAAAAGAACAGCAAGAAAAGCCTATAGTCACCAGAAGAAAGGAAATAACAAACATTCAAGCAGAAATCAATGAAACAGAAAATAGAAAGACAATAGAAAAAATCAACAAGATGAGAAGTTGGTTGTTTGAAAAGATTAATAAAACTGACAAACCTCTGAAAACTTAACAAAGGTAAGAAGGGAGAGAATACAAATAATATGAATAAGAATTGAAATGGCCGATATCACAACAGAACCAACTGAAATAAAAAAGGATAGTATCATGATACTATGAAGAGCTGTACTCTAATAAATTTGAAAATCTGGAAGAAATGGACAGATTTCTAGAAACACACCACTTACCTAAACTAGCACAGACTGATGTGGAAAAATTGAACAGACCCATAGCAAAGGACAAAATTGAACAGGTCATCAAAAGTTACCAATAGAAAAACGTCCTGGCTCAGACAGTTTCACCAGAGAATTCTACCAATCATTCAGAGAAGAACTGACACCAATCCTACTTAAACTATTATTCCAAAACATAGAAAAGAATCAAATCCTCCCTAACTCATTTTATGAAGCAAACATAACCTTGATACCAAAACCAAGCAAAGACATCATTCATAAGGAAAACTACAGACCAATATCCCTCATGAATATAGGTGCAAAAATCTTCAACAAAATCCTAGCCAATAGACCCCAACAAAATATCAACAAAATCACTCATTATGACCAAGTGGGGTTCATATCAGGTATGCAAGGATGGTTCAACATTAGAAAAACAATCAACGTCATCCACCACATAAATAAAACAAAAGAAAAGAATCACATGATCATGTCAATTGATGCAGAAAAGGGATTTGATAAAATCCAACACCCATTCCTAATCAAAACTCTTGGCAAAATAGGAATAGAAGGGACATTCCTCAACATAATAAAGGGCATCTATGCAAAACCAATTGTTGTTGTTGTTATGTGCCGTTGAGTCAGACCTGACCCATAGCAACCCCTCCTTTGGTTTCCAGGGCAGTATCACTACGGAAGTAGATTGCCCCATCTTCCTTCCGGGGAGTGGCTGGTGGGTTTGAACTACCAGCCTTCTGGTTAGAAGTCAAGTGCCTTAGCCACTACGCTACCAGAGCTCCCAATAGCCAACATTATTCTCAATGGAGAGAGACTGAAATTATTCCCCTTGTGAACAGGAACCAGATAAGGATGCCCTCTATTACTATTTCCATTCAACATTGTACTGGAAGTCCTAGCCAGAGCCATAAGGCAAGAGAAGGAAATCAAAGGCATCCAAATTGGTGAGGAAGAAGTCAAACTATCCCTATTTGCTGATGAAATGATTGTGTACCTAGAAAACCCAAGAAACTCAGTCAAAAATCTACTGGAACTAATTGAGAGATTTAGCATAGTGGCAGTATACAAGATCAACATCCAAAAATCAGTTGGATTCCTCTACACCAGCAAAGAGGTTGCTGAAAAATAAATAAGGAAATAAATACCACTTAAAATAGTTACCAAAAAAATAAAATACTTGGGAATCAATCTCACCAGGGACACAAAAGACCTGTACAAAGAAAACTACAAAAAAGTACTTCAAGAAACCATAAGAGATCTACAAAAATGGAAGAGTATATCATGCTCATGGATAGGAAGATTGAACATTGTGAAAATGTCAGTTTTACCCAAAGCAATCTCTACATTCAATGCAATCCCAATCCAGATCCCATCACCGTTTTTTAAGGAAATGGAGAAACCAATTACTAACTTTATGTGGAAAGGAAACACACCTCGGATAAGAAAAGCACTATTAAAGAAGAAAAACAAAGTAGGAGGTCTCACACTGCCAGATCTCAAAACTTACTATTCAGCCACAGTAATAAAAACTGTCTGGTATTGGTACAATGACAGACATATAGTTACATGGAATAGAATTGAGAACCCAGAAATAGATCCATTGACCTATGGTCAGAGATTCTTTGACAAATGGCCAAAATCCATTAAATGGGGAAGAGAATGTTTGTTTAATAAATGGTACTGTCAAAACCAGATATCCATTTGCAGAAAAATGAAACAAGATCTGTACCTCACATCATACACAAAAACTAACTCCAGATGGATCAAAGCCTTAAACATAAAACCTAAAAGTACAGAGTTCCTCAAGAAAAAACTAGGGGAAAATTTAGGGCCTCTAATATGCATAGTGGCTAAGGCACTTGACTGCTAACCAGAAGGCTGGTGGTTCAAACCCACCAGCCACTCCTCGGAAGGAAGATGGGGCAATCTACTTCCATGGTGATACTGCCTCGGAAACCCAAGGAGGGGTCGCTATGAGTCGGGTCCAACTCGATGGCACATAACAACAACAACAACAATATATGGCATA
>NW_006921728.1:2304669-2315313 GCF_000298275.1 Orycteropus afer afer | reverse complement strand
GGAGAGAAATTGGAAAACGGCGAGGGTGCAGCTCTGGAAAGTCAAGAAGAGAGAAGCTGGGAACAGGCATTCTTCACAGAGCACCACCCTCGGGCAGCTGACCTGGCAAGCTTTCTCGGGCAGTGCTATCCCGGAAAGGAGGGACCTCTGATGGTGCAGTGGTTAAGGCATTTGGCCGCTAACCAAAAGGCTGGGGGTTCAAAGCCACCAGCTGTTCTGCAGAAAGATGGGGTAGTCTGCTTCCCTAAAGATTGGCAGCTTTGGCAGCTCCATGGGGGGCAGTTCTACTTTGTCCTATAGGGTCGCTCTGAGTCGGAATCAACTTGATGGGAGTGGGTTTGATTTTTTGGGGTTTGCTGCTACCCCTGACTTTGTCTTACCTACTTTGGTCACGTTGTCAGAAGGAACCATTCCCTGGAGAAAGAGATCATGGCTGGAAAGTGCAGGGTCAGCAGAACAGTGGAAGGCCCTCAATGAGATGGACTGACACAAGAGCTACCACCATAGGCTCAAACACAGCAAGGATTGTAACGCTGATACAAGACCGGACAGTGTTCCATTCTGTTGTACACAGGGTCGCTATGACTCGTAGCCCACTCCATGGCTCCTAACAACAGCAACAACCCCTGATGGTGATCTGGGGGACACAGCTCTGTTCCGAAGCACCCTACCTCTCTCTCTCTCTCTCTCTTTTTTTTTTAATTGTGGTAAAATACAAAACCTCTGCCATGTCAACCACTCCTCGGAAGGAAGATGGGGCAATCTACTTCCATGGTGATACTGCCTCGGAAACCCAAGGAGGGGTCGCTATGAGTCGGGTCCAACTCGATGGCACATAACAACAACAACAACAATATATGGCATAAATAAATTGTCAAGCAAAACCCAATATGCACAAACAGCAGAAAGAGAAACTGGATGAATGGGACCTTCTAAATGTTAAATTTTTCTGTGCTTCCAAAGACTTCTTCAAATGAGTCAAAAGAGAACCTACAGGAATTCTGGTAAGATGGAAGACTAGGCAGACAAGTAACATAGACCCTCTTCAACAAATAAAAGAAATACCAATAGACAGAGATACAGAAGATAATTCTGGAGCCCTGAGCTTTGAAAGGAAATATGCAGAAGTGGATTAAGCACCAATTAGTGGAAAAACCTGAATGAAAACAGTGAGTACAGAGATAGTCAGAGCTGTGGGCTTTCAGCTACTCTGAGGGGACAAACGGACTGACTATTTCCAAGTGGTGTTGGGACCTGAGAATTGACCTAAAGATCAGCCCTGGTCACCAAGGGCTGCAGGGATGACTGCGCTGGTGGTCGATGACTAGGAAGGGAAACAGCAAGGAGAGAGACAACCTGAGCTGTTGACTTCCCGCTGTCTAGAGGGCGCAGCCATTTTTATTGTTTATATATGTTACGTTTTGGATATTTAAAGTGATTGAGGGTGCAGCCATTTCAAATGTTTACAAGCAGTGGCCATTTTGGATATTTAAAGTGACCAAGGGCACAGCCATTTTGAATCTTTACAAGTGTCGACCATTTTGGATTTTAAAGTGATAGCATTCTCACTCGGATTCCAGGGACCTAAGAATAGGCTCCATTTGTGAAGGTTGGCAGGGACATACAAGAGGCTGACAACAGGAAAGGAGACAGGTGGTGTGTGTAAAAGTGCTGTCAACTAGTGCATAGAGGAGCACAGCAAAGTACCCTGCTTGTGTAGATAACATACAAAGAAAACAAAATTCATGGGCAAGTCACTCCAACATACAATCATCAACTAAATATAAACATGAAAATGTCACAATGCCTCGGAGACAACAGACCATCACAGTCCACACAAAGAAGCAAGATAAAGCAAGAGAAACAAGGGACCAGGATACAGACACAAAACACATCCCTGAGGAAAAGGCAGCATTGGAACTCCCTGATAAGGAATTCAAAAGAATTATATTTAGGTACCTTTGAAGGATTGAGAGACAGATCAAAGGAAACACAGAGAAAACCCTAGAACAATTCAAAAGACAATACAAGAACTAAATGCCAAAATAAATGAAAAATTAGAAATGATACAAAATCTACACACAGAAATTCAGAAGATTAATACTAACTTGTCAGAAATAAATAACACATTGAAAGGGCAAAAGAGTAGAATTGAGGCAATGGAATACAGAATTAATGAGATTGAAGACAAACACCTGAATACTTCTTTGGAAATGGATCAATCAGAAAAAAGATCAAGACAAAATGAAAAATGCCTAAGGTTCGTATGGGATACCATCTAAAGGAATAACCTACATGCCATTGGAATTCCAGAACAGGAAGAGAAAAATAAAACCACTGAGAAAATTGTCCAAGATTTTTTGGTAGAGAACTTCCCTGATATGATGAAAGATGGGAATATATCCATTCAGGAATTCCAGTGAACCTCAAACAGGATAGACCCCAAAAGGAAATCACCATCATCAAACTCACCAAAACCAAAGACAAAGAAAGAAGCATGAGAACAGCATGGGAAAAACAAAAAGTTACCTACAAGGGGCAACCAATAAGACTAAGCTCAGATTTCCTGGCAGAAACCATGCAGGTGAGAAGACAATGGGATGATATATATAAAACCCTGAAAGAGAAAAATTTCCAACCAAGAATAATGTACCCAGCAAAATTGTCCCTCAGATATAATGGTGAAATTAGGACATTTCCAGATAATCAGAAATTAAGGGATTTTGTTAAACCAGACCAAGCTTACAAGGGATGCTAAAGAGAGTCCTTTGGACAGAGAAGCAAAAATAACAAACAACAACTGACTCTTAACACACATGATGATATAAACCAGAAACCAACCCAACTATGGAAGTATCCAAAATAAATAAGCTTAGAAGATTGTAAACAGGGAACCAGAGACATCAACTTACAAACAAGGACAACTAAAAACCAAAAAGAGGGAATAAATTGTATCATTACTGAACTTCCAGATGGGAGGGCTGTCAAGACAACAAGATAGAATGTACTGTTCTAAACTTGCGAAGAAAACTATAAATCACAGGCTAACTTCAAAGAAAAATGATAAGCTTTCACATCAAAATGAAAAAAAGAGGACCAACATAAATATTCAGCAAACACTAAAACAATGGCAACAAAGGAAGTGATAACATGATTCATAAACAAAACGAGCCCAGCATAGAAAATTATATGGAACAAAGAAATTGACACCACAGAAAAGCACATAACAAAAATGACAGCAACAAATTCATGTTTATTGATAATTACATATCTGGCAAGGGATTTATCTCTAAGATTTATAGAAAACCCCACAACCTCAACACCAAAGGAATTAACAATCCAGTTGAAAAATGGGCAGAAGTTATCAATAGATACATCACCAAGGAGGATATGCAGGTGGCCAGCTAATACATGAAGAGATGCTCACAATCATTGGCCATCAGACAGATGCAAATCAAAACAACAATGAGATACCGTCTCACCCCAGCACTGAAGGCAATGTTCAATGAGATAGAAAATAACAAATGCTGGCAGGGATGTGGTGAAATTGGGACTCTAATACACCACTGGTGGGAATGTGAAATGATACAAATACTGTGGAAAGCAATATGGCGATTCCTTAGAAAGCTGAAATTGGAGATACCATTTTATCCAGCAATCCCATTACTAGGTATATATCCTAGAGAGGTGAGAGCCAGGACAGGAACAGATATATATACACTCATGTTCATCACAGCACTATTTGCAATAGCAAAAAGATGAAAACAACCTACTTGCCAAACTGTGATACATACAAATATTGGAATGCTATGCAGCACTAGAGACTAATGTAGAGTCTGCAAAACATTGCACAATATGGATGAACTTGGAGGACATTATGCTGAGTGAAATAAGTCAATCACAGAAGGACAAATATAGTATTAGTTTGTTGTTGTGGAGGGCAAGGAAAAGTTTATATATAGAGGGAAACATTTTGTTGGTTACCAAGTTTGGGAGGGGAGGGGAGAGAACACAGCAAAAAAAAAAAAAAAAAAAAAGCATTGATCCATGGGAAAAAAAAAGAGAACCTTCAGATTGGGAAAAGATATTTGGCCATGACATATCTGTCAAGGGACTTACCTCTAGAATTTATAGAAAAGTCCAACACCTCAATAACAAAAGGACAAAAAATCCAATTAAAAAATGGGCAGAAGACATGAATAGACACTTCACCAAAGAGGATATTCAGGTGGCCAAGAAACCAACGAAGAAATGCACATCATCACTAGCCATTAGAGAGATGCAAATGGAAACAACAAGGAGATATCATCTTGCCCCAGCACTAGTAGCAAAGTTCAATAAGACAGAAAAAAAAAATGCTGGCAAGGATGTGGAGAGACTAAGACTCTCATACACTGCTGGTGGGACTGCAAAATGGTACAACCATTGTGGAAAGCAGTATGGGGATTCCTTAAAAAGTTGGAATGAGAAATACCATTTGACCCAGACATTCCATTGTTGTTGTTGTTGTTATGTGCCGTCGAGTCAGCCAGTAGGATTGCCCAGCCTTCTTTCCAAGGAGTGGCTGGTGGGTTTGAACCACCAGCCTTCTGCTTAGCAGTCAAGTGCTTTAGCCACTATGCTACCAGAGCTCCTAGACATTCCATTAGTAGGTATAAATCCTAAAGAAGTGAGAGCCATGACAAGAGCAGACATATGCACATCCATGTTCATCACAGCACTATTTACAATAGCCAAAAGATGGAAACAACCTAGGTTCCCATCAACTGAAGAATGGATAACCAAACTGTGGTACATACACACAACGGAATACTATGCAACCCTAGTGAATAACAGAATCTTCCAAACACCCCATAATGTGAATGAACTTGGAAGACATTATGCTGAATGAAATAAGTCAACCACAGAAGGACAAATATTTTATTAGTCCATATTGTAAAAGTCAAGAAAAGGTTTATATATGGAAGGAAATTTTCTTTGTTGGTTACCAGGGAGGGGAGGGGAGGGAATTCTGTTATATAGGTAGAGATAAGTATTGATTTGGGTGAAGAGAAGGGCAATGTACCAAATGTATGTGATCAACATGGTGGCACTGAGGAAGAGGAAGACATAGAGAGGGACATGGGAGGTGTAGACAACAAAGATGAACTCTTTCACACATTACAAAAAAGATTAGTTCCCATCCTCTATCTTTTCTCTCTTGCTCTTGTTCTTGCTCTCAGTCTCTCTCTCTCTTTATCACTTGCTCTCTCTCATATCAGGTGGAAGCCAAATATTCCCACTCTTCCTTTATTATTTAATATTGTACTGGAGTTATGGCCTAGTGCAGTTAGATAAACTGATTAAAAAGACATGAATTAGAAAAGAAGTAAAATTTCTCTATTTGCAGAAGATATAATAATATACCCAGAAAACCTGACAGAATGAATAATATTATCAAATAATAAACAAAATTGAGTAATCTAGCAGGACATATAAATAATATAAAAAAATCAATGATTTTCATATATATAACTAATAACCAATTAGAAGATAAAATGGTAGTGAAAAAACCCATGTTCAATTGCTAAAGAAAATAAAATACTTAGAAATAAATTTAGAAGAAAATGAGCAAAACCTATGTGAAGAAATTTTTTAAAATACTCTTAAAAGACACAAATTTATACAATGGAAACACATTTTTAGTTCTTTGACAGAAGTCAGCATCATAAAAAATGTCAATTCTTTTAAAAGTATGTATAAATTTTACACAGTTCAATAAAATACCAATAAACTATTTTTATGTAGTTAGAAATCTTGATATTAAATTTCATAGGGAAAAACAATCATGCCAGAATCGCTAGAAAAATGGAGGAACTATAAGGAGCTAACTTCATCAATAGTTAAACATGTAAGACAGCCTCCATAAAGAAAGGAGTATAGTACTGACCCACAAAAAGACAGCTGAGTGGAGAATAGGAAATTCAGTAATATACTTGTAAAGTAAATATATGACAAAAATGACACCACAAATCAACTGTAAAAATAAAGATAAGCTTTTTTAGTAAATGATGTTGTGACAACTGGATAGGCATTTTGAAAAAGATAATGAAGATCCATGTTTCACACTATCCGTAAGAAACAAGGGTCAAGGACCTACATAAAAAACCAAAAGCACTTAAGTAGTAAAAGGAAATGTGTAAGTTTCTCAATAACCTGTGTGTAGGAAAGCCTTTCTAAATGAGTCAAAATTCAGACATAATATAACAAAATGATAAATTATACTATATTGAAAGAAAAAGACTTTTTACAAGGCAAAAGTGACATAAGGCAAATCTAGAGACTAAGGACAAACTGAAAAAAATATTTGCAGTTTATAGTACAGCTAACGGGGTAATATTTCTAATATATAAAGAAATGTTGATGGTTTCCCAGTGACTTCTTGAACTAGAAGTATTCATTATTCACTTCATTTTTGAAACTTCATTGTCATAATTAGCTCTTTCACATAGAATCATGCACTAGACTGTCAACCAGTTTTGGTCAATTCACCAGCTGCTCAGTGGGAGAAAGATGTGGCAGTCCACTTCTGTAAAGATTTACAGGCTTGGAAACACTATAGGAAGATCTACTCTGTCAACTTGATGGCAATGAGGTTTTTTTTTTTTTTTTCTTGGAGATTTAATTGAATTACATAGTAGTAAATTCAGAACTGTGTTTTATTGACTATTCAAAAGCATCCAATTGCATGTGGTTTAGTTATCTCTAGTGCCACTCTAACAGAAATACCACAAATGGGATAGCTTTAACAAATAGGAGTTTATTATCTTACCATTTTGGAGTTTTTAAATCTGAGTTCAAAGTGCCAGGGTCTAGGGACTGTGTGAAAGTCCCTCAACCTAGGGCTTCAGCTCTGCCTCCTGTAACTGGCCCAGTGATACTGGAGGCTTTTCTTTACTCAGACAACAGCTGGCTGCTGAGGCTGACAAGCCCAAAGTTGACAACTAAAAAGGCACAGTCCCAAATGTTACCAAACAACATGGAAGGCCACTAATTTAAGTCCAGAAGAAGTCCCAAGATTGGTAGGGCATGGCAGGCTCCTGAACGAAGACTTGGCCCCATGCAGGGTTTAAGCTTGCCGAAAAGCAGAAGACCTTCCTCAAAGCTGCTTCTTATATACTAGAAGCAGACCACATCCCTAAAGCAGTTGTCATTTGAACAGAACAAGAGGACTGCATAGTTTAAAATTAGGAAGGGAGTGCATTGAGGTTGTATCCTTTCACCATACCTGTTCAATCTGTAAGGAGCTCTGGTGGCATAGTGCCTAAGGCACTTGACTGCTAACCAGAAGGCTAGTGGTTCAAACCCACCAGCCACTTCTTGGAAGGAAGATTGGGCAATCTACTTCTGTAATGATACTGCCTTGGAAACCCAAGGACGGGTCGCTATGAGTTGGATCAACTTGATGACAGTGAGCTTGGTTTTTGGTTTGGTATTCAATCTCTATGCTGAGCAAATAATCTGAGAAACTGGACTATATGAAGAAGAGTGTGACATCAGGATTTGAGGAAGAGTAATTAACAACCTGTGATATGTAGATGACACAACATTGCTTGCTGAAAATGAGGATAACTTGAAGCACTTACTGATGAAGATTAAAGACTACAGTCTGCAGTACAGATTACATCTCAACATAAAGAAAACAAAAATCCTCACAACTGGATCAATAAGCAGCATCATGATAAATGGAGAAAAGATTGAAGTTGTCAAAGGTTTCATATTACTTGGTTGCATAATCAACATCAATGCAAACAGCAATCAAGACATCACATGATGTATTGCACTAGGCAAATCTGCTTCAAAAGACCTCTTTAATGTGCTGAAGAACAAAGATGTCCCTTTGAAGACTAAGATGCACCTAACCCATGCTATGGTATTTTCAATCACCTCATATGCATGTGAGAGCTGGAGAATGAGTAAGAAAGACTGAAGAAGAGTTGATGCTTTTGAGTTGTAGTGTTGGCAAAGAATGCTGAAAGTATTGTGGACTGCTAAAAGAACTAATAAATCTGTCCTGGAAGAAGTGCAGCTGGAATGTTCCTTGGAAGAGACAATGGCCAGACTTTGTCTCATCTACTTTGGTCATATTGTCAAAAGGGACTATTCCCTGGAGAAGGATATCATTCTTGGTAAGGTGAAGGGTCAATTAAAATGGTGAAGGCACTCAACGAGATGGATTGACACAGTGGCTGCAGTGATGGGCTCAGATATAGCAAGGATAATGAGGTTGGCACAAGGCCAGTCAGTGATTCATTCTGTTGTACATAGAGTCGCTATGAGTCAGACCCACCTGGACGATGCCTAACAACAACAACAACAAACAACAACAACAACAACAAAATTCAGAATAAGGAGCCCTGGTGGCACAATGGTTAAGCATTTGGCTACTAACCAAAAAGTTAGTGGTTAGAATTCACCAGGAAAACTGCTGGAGACGACTTCTGGTAAGATGGAGGAACAGGTGGACAAGCAACACAGACCCTCTTCCACAAAGGAAAAAAACCTAATTGACAGAGATGCAGAAGATAATCCTGGAGCCCTGAGCTTTGAAAGGAAGTATACAGAAGTGGGTTAGGTGTCAACTAGTCAAAAACCTGAACAAAAACAGTGAGTATAGAGACAGTCAGGGCTGCGGACTACCAACTACTCTGATGGGACCAACAGCCTGAATATTTCCAAGTGGTGTTGGGACCTGAGATTGACCTAAAGATCAGCCTGGTCACCAATGGCCGCAGGGATGACTGTGCTGGTGGCCTATGACTAGGAAGGGAATCAGCAAGGAGGGAGACAACCTGAGCTGTTGACTCTCCGCTGTCTGGAGGGAGCATCCATTTTGATTTTTTACATGCTGCAGCCATTTTGGATATTTAAAGTGACCAACGGAGCAGCCGTTTTGAATCTTTACAAGTGGCAACTGTTTTGGATTTTAAAGTGATAGCATTCTCATTCAGATTCTAGGGACCTAAGAATAGGCTCTGTTTACCAAGGTCGGCAAGGACATATGAGAGGTTGACAGCAGGGAAGGAGACAAGTGGTGAGTGTATAAATGCTGTCAACTAGCGAATAGAGGAGCACACTACTCTGCTTGCGTAGATAACATATAAACAAAACAAAGAAAACAAAAATCTTGGGCAAATCACTCTAACATACAATCATCAATTAAATATAAACACAGAAATGTCACAATGACTCAGAGACAACAGAGCAGAACAATCCACACAAAGAAGTAAGATAAAGCAGGAGAAACAAGGGACCAGGATACAGACACAAAGCATTGGAACTCCCTGATAAAAAATTCAAAAGAATTATATTTAGATATCTTCAACAAATTGAGAGACAGATCAAGGAAAACACAGAGAAAACCTAGAACAATTTCAAAAGACAATACAAGAACTAAATGCCAAAATAAATGAAAAATTAGAAATGATACAAAATCTACACACAGAAATCCAGAAGATTAATACTAAATTTTCAGAAATAGATAAGATATTGAATGGGCAAAGGAGCAGAATTGAATCAATGGAAGACCAAATTAGTGAGATGGAAAGCAAGTACCTGAATACTTCTTTGGGAAGGGATCAATCAGAAAAAAGATCAAAACAAAATGAAGAAAGCCTAAGGTTCAGGTGGGATGCCATCAAAAGGAATAACTTAAGAATTCCAGAATAGGAAGAGACAAATAAAACCACAGAGAAAATTGTAGAAGATTTGTTGGAAGAGAATTTTCCTAGTATAATGAAAGATGAGAATATATCCATTTAGGAAGTCCTACGAACTCCAAACAAGATAGACTCCAAAAGAAAATCCCTCAGACATATCATCATCAAACTTACCAAACCCAAAGACAAGGAAAGAATCATGAGAACAGCATGGAAAATATGAAAAGTTACCTACAAGGGCAACCAATAAGACTACGCTCAGATTTCTTGACAGAAACCATGCAGGTGAGAAGACAATGGGATGGAATATATAAAATCCTGAAAGAGAAAAATTTCCAACCAAGAATAATGTACCCAGCAAAACTGTCACTCAAATATGATGGTGAAATTAGGACATTTCCAGATAAGCAGAAATTAAGGGAATTTGTTAAAACCAGACCAAGCTTACAAGAGATGCTAAAGAGAGTCCTTTGGACAGAGAAGCAACAATAGTCAACAACAACTGGCCATTAACACACATGATGATATAAACAGGAAACCAACCCAGATATGGAAGTATCCAAAGTAAATAAGCTTAGAAGATTGTAAACAGGGAACCAGAGACATCAACTGAAAAACGAGGACAACTACAAACCAAAAAGAGGGAATAAATTGTGTCATTACAGAACTTCCAGTTGGGAGGGATGTCAGGACAACTACAAGATGGAATGGACTGTTCTAAACTTGGGAAGAAAACTATAAATCTCAGGGTAACCTCAAAGAAAAATGATAAAACTCCACATCAAAAAAGAGGACCAGCATAAACATTCAGCAAATACTAAAACAATAGCAATGAAGGAAGTGATAACACGATTCATAAACAAAATGAGCTCAGCATAGAAAATTATATGGAACAAAGAAATCGACACCACAAAAAAGCACATAAGAAGAATGACAGCAACAAATT
>NW_006921728.1:2303554-2304078 GCF_000298275.1 Orycteropus afer afer | reverse complement strand
CCAATCTTCTGGTTAGCAATCAAATGCCTTAGTACTATGCCACCAGAGCTCCTGACCTAGAAAACCCTATGGCCAGTTCACAGTGTTGGATTACCCAATTAAAAAAGTAAGTATGGGTTTACTTGTGCTTATTTACTAATCTGTTGTGAACTTTTTCTCATTTTTCACCACATCAAAGATTCTGCTTCTAGATATGGTTGGCATCTGTCTCTCAATCCCACAGCATCTTCCCAAGGAATCAGACTCTTCTCAAACTTACAGTCCTTGACAGGGATAGAGTACTCACTAAACAAGCTAAACAGGAGCTTACTTGTTCTTATTTACTGATCTGTAGTGGACAGTACTTATGTCCTTAAGAGGGAGGCAGAGAGAAAGTTGATACAGAAGAAAAGGAGAAGGTATTGTGCCCATAGCAGCAGAAACCGAAAGCTGCAAGCCAAGGAAACCACCACCTGCCAGAAGCTCATGGGTTTGAACCACCAGCTTTCTGGTTAGCAGTCAAATGCCTTAGGCACTATGCCACC
>NW_006921728.1:2299362-2303454 GCF_000298275.1 Orycteropus afer afer | reverse complement strand
GGAAGGAAGGTTGGGCAATCCTACTTTCGAAGTGATACTGCCTCGGAAACCCAAGGAGGGGTCGCTATGAGTCGGGGCCCACTTGACGGCAAATAACAACAACAACAAGTGGACAGCAACTGTTCACTACAGATTAGTAAGTAACCACAAGTAAGCCCATGTTTACCTTGCTTATTTGATAATCCGTTCCTGCCTATCCTAGAAAGTTGCTATGAGTCTGAAACAACTCAACGGCACACAACAACAAATTCAGAATATTGAGCCTTAGGCAAAATTCTCTTTCGGTAAATTGAGCTGAGATTCTGCAAAAGTCATACACCCAATCTGATTTTTTGCTAACTAGCCAGGTATTTCGGATTTTAAAAACCAATTTCTCTGTTTTCTCCCCTAATCAATTTGCTGCTTTGTCTTTGCAGGTCTAGTACATGTTCTGGATTAGTCTTTGGGTAAATCCACCACAGTCTTTTTGACTAAATGGATATTAATGAATACAATATTGAGTTTTTTCTTGGCTAAATTACCTCTAACAAGACATTTTAGAGTTAATTTAATGAAGTGCACTAGGAAGTTAAGTGGCTTATTTCATTAAATGAGGCAAGTTGGAAGTGAATAAACACAATAAATACTGTAGGGTGTTGGCATTTTATTGTTTACAAAGTATTTTGAAATCCATTCAAATGAAATGTAAACTTGATAAGTTTATTTTTTTTATTGCTATTTTGATCCAGGATGATTTAACTACTTTTCTTTAAATCATGTGTGAATAGTATAAAATGCTGCATAGCAACTTTAATAATGAATATGTCCAAATATTATCTTAAGATTAAAAAAGAATAAAATAAAAAAGCTATATTTTGACCTGTATTTCCTATAGGAATACATTATTTTCACAATGTGGTTTAGAGGAATTGCATGACTATCTTTCTTTGCCACTAAACATTTGCAATATTTATGGGAAATTTATATCACTCTTTCACATATTCTACGTCTTTTGATTCATTTACTACTAACTTTTGAGGTAAACAAAGAACAGATGCCTTTTTCTCTGTTTTTAAGGTAAGGAAATACAGGGTCTGAGAGGTGAAATGACTTTAGATTTTATTACTGGTTTTGCCCACAAGTTTTTCCTATAGAACAAAGTCTTTCCATATAAAATAAAGTTTATCCATTCAATGATCTGGGGATAAATTGTTGCTATATGCATAAAACAAACATTCTCTTTAATTTAGATGGTCTACTGTCCCTTCGTGGAAACTGCAAATGCTTCTGGGAGAGTTTTTGTAGAGTGTTTTGCTTTGACAGGCTTTAATAGTGCAATAATTGGGGTGCATATGTACTTCCACCAAATATTATGAACTCTTTTGCATATTGATTAGAAACAGTGACAGACTCTGGACAATTAGTCCAGAAACTTGTTGACTTGCCACAAACATATGCTGCACTTTTGTGCTGAGTTGGAAGCAGTAGTGTTCTGGGAAATGTTTAAAAACTGGGTTTCCAGAAAAACAGAAGTCCTGATTTTCAGAGTTTGCCAATTCTCTTCTGTAAATCTTCTCACTCGGGCCAATTTCATACTACCAACATGATGCTAGTGAATGAAGAATTGAGAAGAGATGGGTTCTTATGTGTCAGATCCACCACATCACGGGTTGAAAGTCACTCTTAATTGCTATTGGTCTGAGAAGATCATGTGGAGAAAGGTGGTTGAGTATTTAATTTTGGATTTAGAAACTGAGACTAAATGATGTATTTGACCTGAATCATAGGGTATTTTTAACTAATCCATAACTAGTGTAAGACTGAGAAAATGTAAATATGTGGAGATGAATACTCCCAACCCCATTTGACCAGAAAACTTCCAAAAGTGGAACTCTGAGGTAATGAGTCAGCTAACAATTTTCTCAACATTGTGCAACAGAAAATGTGTGTAAAAATGGTGTATTGGCGACATCTGGCATCCTCTACCTTCACAAGGGGGGAGAAGGGTCAAGGTCAACAGTCCAAAGATGATACCTGTGAGATGGAGGTCAGATAGGCCTCCACCTCCAAACTTCCTACCAATTCTTACACCTATTGTCCCTTCAATGGCACTCTCTATTTCTCTGCTGGGTTCAATAATCCACTGCAATGGCCACACAGAACTCTCAGACAATAGTCACAATTATTAGATTTATTAAGGAAGTAACAAATTACAATTCTGTATCAGAAATGACTCAGAATATAATTCTTCAATCAGGAGAGTTCCTTCTCAGCAGTGCCTGTAGTCACACCTCTCTCTGGCCATCCACCACAGCCCTTGACCTCTGCCCTGTTTGGGCAAGTGTTACAGAGCTCCTTTAGCTCTACAGACAAGTGCCTAGAGACACCTCACTTGCTACTGAGCCTTGGCCTGAACACACTCAGCTTTCTTGCTGTGGTCAAAGAGCCTAGTTCCTCGAAAAAATTCCCAGAGACACCCGGCTCTAACAGAAGCCCCCTGCCCAAAGGCTCTCAGCTTTCTTGCTCTGTGGGCTGGGAGGCCCGCTGCTCTGCCTCTTGCCAGTCTTTTGATTTTGCTGCTTATGCTGCCATTGTTTCTCTGCCACTGCTTCTCACTGTCTCTGGTGTCATAGCTCTCTGCCTCCTGGATTGAGGAGGTTCAACATAGTGATCTTGATCCAAGGACATGCTCCACTCCTGGTTCTTCATCCTTGATGGTATTGAGAACCCTCCTCCCCACCTCTGGGATGGCTCATTTTAAGCCTAGTGGGATAGCAAAACTGTCCGATCCTCACGTTAGGGTACAATACACTTATTTTCATGGTTCAACTCCTAAAAGGGTGCCATTCACCTTATTTACATTAATAGCAAGCTATCCAATCCCCTAGGTAGGCCACCTCACATTTGCATAGTCCCACCTAGTTGTTTTGTGGGAGTTGCAAAGACCATGCCTACAAAGGCCATACCAAGCAATTTACTGCACCAGCAAGCAAATGATTACCTAAAGAGCTCCAAAGTAATCCCTACTCTGAGTTTAAATAAGTAAAAGAGAACTTGCTTATATTCTGCAAATAGTATTAGTTTCTCAAAATCAAATCTTAGCTATAATCATGGAGAAATAGTAAGACAAGTATAACATGCTTTCTGTTATCCAGGAGCCTTCAATCTAGCTGGAAAAAGGACCCACACACAGGTAACTAACGCATGTTTTAAAAACCAAAAAAAAAACAAACTCACTGCCATTGAGTTGGATCCAACTCATAGCAACCCCTCCTTAGATTTCTGAGATGGTATCGCTACTGAAGTAGATTGCTCAATCTTCCTTCTGAGGAGTGGCTGGAGGGTTTGAACTGCCAGCTTTCTGGTTAGCTGTCAAATGCCTTAGGCACTATGCCACCAGAGCTCCTAATACATGTCTTAATGGCAGGCATTTGAAGTATAGCTTTGATGCAATAAACTTCTAACTCCTTCCCTGAATGGCATCCATTTTTTTGAGGTCTAATGTTTCTTTACCATTCTTTTTACATAGATCATTAAGTTGTTTGTGATGATTGGAATAGAGATTAATTTAGATTTTTTCCTGGAATTAATATTTTTAACATATCTTAGCACAACTAACATTGGAGCAATCCAACACTGTTTCTAAATTTTAACTAGAATTGCCTATGCTAGAACGATCCTTCTTAAATTCACACATCCACCTTAAGAACTCACTGCCATGCCTGGATGCTCGTGATGATCAAAGGCATTTCATAACGGTCTTCTCCTGAAGCTCTCTTGGAGATTCAGGTGAATAAATCTGCTCTATGAAAATATGTCCTTGACCTTTAGGGATGTAGTTGCTGAAATATTGGGATATATGTTAGTGTAGTGCCTAAGACATTTGACTGCTAATCAGCAGATTGGCGATTCAAATTGATTAACCATTCCTTGGAAAGAAGATTGGGCAATCTACTTTCAAAGAGATACTGCCTCTGAAACCCAGGGAAGGGTTGCTATGAGTCGAATGGACTCAACATCAGTGAATTTGGTTAGGTTTATTCTTTTTTTTTTTTTTTCCCTTTTTTCTAAGGAAGGGATTTTTTTTTTTTTTCTTTTCTTTTTGGCTTCTTT
>NW_006921728.1:2286276-2299262 GCF_000298275.1 Orycteropus afer afer | reverse complement strand
TTTCATTTCCCATTCGCCATGTCCAACCCTAACCCAGTCTCCTCCCCTCCCTACCCTGCAACACTCCCTCTGTCCCCCTCATAATTATGCACTCCTGTTAGTCTTGCATTTCCTCAGTTTGAATATTGGTCCTTTGGTGCCCCATGGTCCATCGCTTTAAAGGATGTATTACCATTGAGTGCGTGGGTGCGGCATCCCGGTTAGGTTTATTCTTATTGAAGAGAATCTATTCTTCTCTTCTGATATTGCAGTCCTTCTGCTTACATACTCCCATGTGCCCTGCACCACCATTACCAAAAAGCAGAAGTCTGGAAGCAGAGAAGAACCAAAGTTCTGTTAACATAGCTATGCAAAATTCTTAAACTTTCCATTACAAAATTGGCCATATTTATCTATGTGCAGCTCCTACATGAGGGATTTTCAAAGTGCCGTCTCTGGAACTATACTAGTACCAAATGGGAACAGATCCTTGGGACCCACTCCATACCTACTGAGTCAGAAACTGTAGGGGTTGGATGCAGAAATCTGTGTCACCAAACTCTCCAGGAGATGCTGCTACACACTTGAGTTTGAAAAATCACTGCTTTAGAACAATGATTTTCAGAGTGGAAGGACTAATTTCTTCTGTGTATTTTTCCATTGGTTTGTTAGATCAAATTTTGGAAAGAGACATAGGCATTTTTTTTTTTTTTTGATACTCTTTCTTTATCTGGAAGGACTTTTAAAATTCTGCTTAATTCTCCTGTACTAATCAAAATCTTCAAAAACCATTTGTCTTTTAGCTATTAACTTACTATGATTGAATATTTCCAGAATAAACTCATTAGATTAAGAACAAAATTACCTGAAACCTCTAGGGCTTCCAAACCACTTAAATTACATGTAATGCCCACTTTAAGCACCACACAAGTAGATTTGCATTTCAGGTGTGTAAGAGAGGGGACTTCTGGTAAGACGGTAGAATAGGGAGACAAGCTGCATAGACCTTCTTCAACAAAGAAAAGACAGACCAGTTGATAGAGATATAGAAGATAATCCCACAGCCCTGAGCTTTGAAAGGAAGTATTCAGAAGTGAATTAGACACCAACCAGTGGAAAAATCTGAATGAAAACAGTGAGCATGGAGTTGGATGGAGCTGTGGATTGTTAGCTACTCTGATGGCACCAACAGCCTGAATATTTCCAAGTGACCTGAGAATTGGGACCTGAGAATTGGCCTAAAGATCAGCCCTGATTGTCAAGGGCTGCAAGGATGACTGTGCTGGTGACCCATGACTAGGAAGGGAAATAGTAAGGAGGGAGACGATCTGAGCTGTGGACTTTGGGCAGTTCAGAGGGTGCAGCTAATCTGATTGTTTACAAGTGGCAGGCATTTTGGATATTTAAAGTGTCTGGGGGTGCAGCCATTTTGAAAGTTTGCCAGAGGCAGTCATTTTGGATATTTAAAGTGATAGCATTCTCATTTGGAGTCCAGGGACCTAATAATAGGATCTGTGTGCCAAGGACATCAAGGATATAAGGGAGGCTGACAATGGGAATGGAGGCTGGTGGTGAGTGTGTAAGTGCTGCCCACTAGTGAATAGAGGAGAACGGCACCCTGCTTACTTAGATAACCTCCAAACAAAACAAAGGAAATGAAAATCTTGGGCAAATCACTCCAGCATACAATCACCAATTAAATATAAACACAAAAACTTCACAATATCTTGGAGACAACAGACTATCACAGTCCACATAAAGAAGTAAGATAAAGCAGGAGAAACAAGGGACCAGGATACAGACCCAGAACACATCCCTGAGGAACAAGCAGCATTGCAACTCCCTGATAAAGAATTCAAAAGAATTATATTTAAGTACCTTCGATGGGTTGAGAGACAGATCAAGGAAAACACTGACAAAACCCTAGAACAATTTCAAAAGACAATACAAGAACAAAATGACAAAAGCAATGAAAAATTAGAAATGATACAAAATCTACAGATAGAAATCCAGAAGATTAATACCAAATTTTCAGAAATAGATAACATATTGAACAGGCAAAGGAGTAGAATTGAATTAATGGAAGACAGAATTAGTGAGATTGAAGACAAATACCTCAATACTTCTTTGGAAAGGAATCAATCAGAAAAACTAACTCTAGATGGATCAAAGACTTAAATGTGAAACCTAAAACTATAAAGTTCCTCAAGGAGAAAGTAGGGGCAAATTTAGGGGCCCTAATTTATAGATAAACAGACTGTGAAGCATAACCCCAGATGCACAAACAGCTGAAGATAAACTAGATGAATGAGACCTTCTAAACATTAAATTTTTATGTGTTTCAAAGACTTCTCGCAAAGAGTATAAGGAGAACCTACAGAGTGGGAAAAAATATTTGTCAATGACATATCTGACAAGGGACTTATCTATAAAATTTATAGAAAACTCCAACACCTCAACACCAAAAAGACAAAAAATCCAATTAAAAAATGGGCAGAAGACACAACCAGACACTTCACCAAAGAGGATATTCAGGTGGCCAGTAATTACATGAAGAAATGTTCACGATCATTAGCAATCAGAGAGATGCAAATAAAAAACAACAGTGAGGTACCATCTCACTCCAGTTCTAATGGCAAAATTCAACAAGACAGAAAATAACAAATGTTGGCAAGGATGTGGAGAGATCAGGACTCTCATACACTGCTGGTGGGACTGCTGTTTTAATACAGAAATATCATACTCAGAGCCCCTACATATTTCTCTGCTTTTTCTCAGACAATGGAAATATCATGTCTGCCTGGAGATTCTTAAGGACCATACTTCAAGTTCACAGACCTTAGCTTCACTCTTCCTTTCTCTGAGTACTTAAAATAATGTCTGGGTTGGTACATATTACTCATGATTCATCAGTAAAATCTTCTATCTCATTCTCTTGCTATTTTTAATGCTTTTAAATTTTCTTAACTTACATTCGTCTAGTTATGGTAAGCAAACTAGTGTCCTACTCCATCACTTCTTTAAGTTTGGAATGATATAAAATATGAAATACTGATTTTTCAGACCACTGATTCTTTTGTGCTGCATTTTTTTTCACGGCTCTTCTACTGTGCAAAGGAGTGCTGGTGGTGCACTGCCTAAGGCATTTGACTGTTAAGTAGAAGGTTGGTGGTTCAAACTCACCAGCTGCTCCAGGGACAATGGGGCAATCTGCTTCTGTAAATATTCACCACCTCAGAAATCCAATGGAGGTTGTTATGAGTCAGAATCTGCTCAATGGCAGTGGGTTTGGTCTAATGTGCAAATACGTGGAGGATTATTCTTATAATTTCTCTCCCAAATCAGTGGTGTTGAGAATTCTAAAATTATTTCATAGCACTCTTTTGGCTTTAAATACCCACCTAGATTGTATTTAATTCTCATAAATTTTGTTGAGTGAAGTTGTCATAGCCTGTCATTTGACTAATAACCAGAAGGCTAGCGGTTCAAACTCACCAGCCACTCCTTGGAAGGAAAACTGGGCCATCTACTTCAGTCGAGATACCACCTCAGAAACCCAAGGAAGGGTCACTATGAGTCCAGATCAACTCGATGGCAGTGAGTTTGATTTTTTTTTTTTTTTTTGTGTGTGTGTGTGTGTGTTCATTGTAGTTTTTGCTGTTGAATCAGATTCGACTCAATGGCAGAGTTTGATTTTGGTTTGGTTTGTATAGTCAGAAAATAGTAACTGAGTTTCCCCAAATATATAAGAATTTAGTTATAGAAACCAAGATTGATACAATTAAATATATTTTTAAAGTATATTTATGCTTACTTTGAAGGTTATAAATATGTAAGCATACTTAAAAAGTATGTACTTTTTTTGAAAAAAAATTGTTTGGAAAAATTAGAAATGGACAAAAGTGTGCAGAAATTGCTATAAGCATATAAACAACTATATGCACATACTAGAATTAAAATATACTAATATTTTGTCTTCATAAATTTTAATAAAAGAAAAATGCATAGATCAGTTAAAATTTCCATTGTTCACCATCTCCATTGCTTCCATTCTTCATTATAATTATTTTCATCTAGATTCCATTATTTCTTATTTTATGTTTTCACACATGGATACATATATTCATGAGTAAAATACAATTTATGAGTTCTAAAATCTTATATAAATATTATACTATTCAGTCATTTTGCAGCTACCTTGTAAAAAGTTTCTCCACACCCATGCATAGATCTACTTTATTTACTACTATATACAATTCCATTCTTAGTCTTGTTTTAAATCCAGTTCCTTATTGATAGTCATTGCAATTTTACAATGAAAATTTTGTATCTCTTTTTTTATGGCCATAGGGAAGATATTTTTCCACTAGAATAGAGATCTTAAAATTTGGGAGGCCATTGTATATACAGATTTTCAATTTTGCTAGATTCTGCTAAAGAGCTGGTCAAAATGATGGTACCGATATTCATGTCCACAATCAGGGAATGAGTATTTACATTTCCTTACTTACTAACCAATATATAATGACATCAGAAATTTAACATTTATCAACATAGTAAGTAAGATACTATCTCACTGTGGTATTAGCTGCACTTTTTTCTAATACTCATACTTTGTCTTTTGTGAACTATCTATTCAAATCCTTTGTTCTTGCTTATTGTATGAGCAGTTTTATATATGGATATGTATATTGTTGTTGTTGTTGTTGTTTGCCGTGGAGTCGGCCCCCACTCATAGCGACCCCTCCTTGGGTTTCTGAGGCAGTATCACTACAGAACTAGGATCGCCCAACCTTCCTTCCAAGGAGTGGCTGGTGGGTTTGAACCGCCAGCCTTCTAGTGAGCAGTCAAGTGCCTTAGGCACTATGCTACCAGAGCTCCTGGATATGTATATAGGTATATGTATATTCTGGTTATAAAATCTTTGTTTACTATATCACAAATATCTTCTAATATGCTGCTTATGTTATAACTTTGATTATGGTGTTTGATATAAACAACATGTTTTTAATTATTTAAAATATGGATTAAAATGTCTCTTCTGATTGACCATTAAAGTATAATATCAATGGTTCTTGTTCCAATTTTCATTCTTGACTTATAATATCAACTTGACATTCAGGTTGAAAATGAATATTTTAACATTTAGGGAAAAATTTGTTTGAAGGAGTGACCTTACTGGGAATACATTATAATTATTATGCTTCTCTGATGAATAACATCAGTGAGCTTTGAATTCTTAGAAAAAATAGAACTATATGATACTGATTAAAGACCAAATTCACAAACTTGCTCTGTTTTATAGCTAAAAGAAACCTTGGAGATAATTCTTTTTCACTTTGCACATCACAGAACTGAGGTCTAGAGCATGTTTTAACCAAGGACCCACAATCAATGCAGCTAGAAGCAAGTCTATTTATTTCTAGTTCAGGGCAATTTTCATTAAACCTCTATCAAAGGAGTTTCAGGAACAAATAGATGCATTTCACTTTTTAGTATTAATGGTATTCCTAACTGGCATGTTACCTTTCTTTATTGAAATGAATAACATTGCACAGTCCGACTCCTGATTTCAAACAACAACAGATTTCTTTAAAGTGTGAGAAGGTAAGAACACAACATTAAATTAGACCCTTTCAACTGGTGAGTGAAGGAGTCGGGCAATATGCTCGCTAAGCCCACATGCTGCTCTTCCTGTCCACGCCACTCTGCAGGTGGCAGGGAAACCAAACGGAAATGAATCTAACTTTCAGAAGTTTCACCAATGTCAGCTCCCAGAAAACTGTTCACACATTCAGAAAAATGATTAAATGCTGAATGAATACCAGTTAAGTTTGGGATATAGTTCATAATACAGACAACGTTAACTGCAGAATAATTACACTCTAATTATCCTGTTTGAGACATATGCTTGCAACAAATTCCTGTAACTAGAAAAGTACTAAACATTGTAGAGGCTTAATTTCTTGTAACTTTGGAATATCCACATTATGTGTATGGATTCATTGGTTGCAGCAATCAAGGTACTCAGTGAATTTTGTGATTACATTTTCAGCTGAAAACCAGTGGTTGGTATGAGCATTTTAAAAGTATGTGTATATGACTAAGAATACAGCTTTAGGTCAGCTACAATTTTGAAGGGCAGCTGAAGTGCTCTCAGACCTAATCTGAACTTTATATTCCCTGAACTGTTTGCCTGTAGGAGTTCTTCCATCTTGTTATGATAGTTGACCCTTCATTTACATCTTTTGATGCTATGTTTTGTAGTTCTGATATCAATGACTATCCATTCTTACCAGTATATTCAATATCAGATTGAAATAAAGTTAGAGGGTATTAGATGGAGAAAGAAAAATAATTGTTTTAGCATTGTCGTACTCTCACACAGGAAGGAAATCCACGTCACGAGCAAGTATATATACACCATTAAAGTATAGCATCAATAGCACCACGAGTCTTAGAGGTCAGTTTGTGCCCTGCCATATTTTCCAGTTACCATGGCAATTACTTGTTTTCATTGGGTAACTGAGCGAATGGCCACATCTGTTCTTGCTGAGCTCTCTTTCCCCCACCTAGACCAGAGCCTAGGGAATAGATTCACTTCTCAGTTCACAAAGATTTACGTGCATAACTGTCTTCACATCAAGAAGAGGCCATAAATCCCAGGTCAGAAAGTCACACTTACCCTTGAGTACCCTCTTTTATGTTCCTGCCCAAATGTTCTTCTATTCTTCTGTAAACACAACTAAATATGCATTTACTCAATTGAGAAAGATGCATAACATTTACTTTAAGCAATAAAGATATAGATAATAGATGATAGATAGATAGATAACCGATCTTGAAGGAATAGTAACTTGTTCCCTGGCACACTGATATTCTGGACTTCAAACAAAAGATAGCCTTGAATAAACTTAGTTGCATTTTTTTAAATTCATTTATTTAAGTATGTCTTAATAGATAAAGTCGTTAAGTTAAATAAGTATTCAGATACCTTGGTTCCAGTGCCAGCTAGAAACAGAAACTCTTTTTTTGCCTCTTGATAAATTTATATTAGCCTCACTGAAGTAGAAGGAACTTTGATAGCTCAGTAGTTAAGAGCTCTGCTACTAACAGAAAAGTCTGCAGTTCAAACCCAACAACCCAGAGGAGAGAAAGTTGTGGCAGCAGTGGCCTCACTAGGGAGGCGAGAAGGTACAGACTGCACTGAGTGACAGTGTCAGAGGGAACACCCAAATGACTGTCTATAAAATTTGTGTGTAGTGTGTCAGCAGAAATTTTTTATTTTCTATAAAAATATTCCTGCAGTTAGTTATAACAATAAAAACATTTTTCATAAGCCCAGCTTACATGTATCAATATACCTACAAGGCTAAAATTCTACGCTAATTTACCTTGTGAACTTTCTAATGCCTTCTAGTCAGACCTATCACTATTACCTGGTTACAAAGACACTTGGAAACACAGGCTATAATAGTCTGCACGCACTACAAGCACACTGTTGTTTTCATTACTGCTGGTGTTTTTATAGTCATTAACTTTGTCAGATTTTCTGAGGTTTTGGTTACAATACTGTAGTAAATAGTATTTCTGAACCTATATCAATAACTTTTTCAGTATGAAGTGGTAATTAAAGGATAAGAAGGAGAAAATTTTTTTTTTTAAAAAAGGTTTCCTCTCACTTACTAATAATGTTGTAACTAATATTGTAATTCAATTTAGGAAGATTTCATAAAACAATTTTGTTGTTAGTATTCATGTAATCTAAGAATTATTACCTTGAAACAATTTACAACAATATTTACCACGTATTATTCTATTATCAAAATTAATAATGAACATTACTAAGGATTCTGCATGGTCTGGTAGGGGAGGAGGTCCATGGAGCAGGAGGTCCATGAGTTACTGCACTGGTTGACACCAACCCAAGTGATACCACTACTTCCTTGAAGATTACAGCCTTAGAAACCTTAAGGGGAAATTCTGCTCTGTCCTGTAGGGTCACTATGAGTGGCAATCAACTCAGCAACAACGGGATTGGTTTGGGTTTTACCCTGAAATAAAAATATCAGTTGCATTAAATCCGTTCTTTTCCATTCCCTGCAACCCTGGAGAGAGACAAGTGTCAACAAAAATATGCTGAGATTTTCAGGCCAACGTTCAACTTTACAATACAGACAGTCATGAAGAAAATACGTTCTGATGAGCATTTTCCTCATGTACTTTTTCTTTTTAATGTAATTTAATTTTGGTGAAAATACACACAGCAGATTCCTTTCCCACTCTAGTTTTCAGACCTAATGATTAGTGATATTGTTTACATTCTTCATGCTGTGTCAACAATCTCATTATTTCTGTTCTTCTTGTTTCATTTACATTTGCTTAAACTCCTTGCTTCTTCCCCCCAAACTTTTAATCAATTCTTTCAAATAGCTATTGACCTTTTGGTTTTATATCTATATATTTAGCATGATACTCAAGGGTAATAATCTTTACATTTTGAGCTAGATTATTACTTACTTTAAAGGTGACTTCAGGAGATCTTTTCAATCCAAGATTTGAATAGCAACTCAGGGCCATAGTCTTAGGGACTCTTCCAGACTAAATAGATCAAATAAATCTGGATTTTTCAGGAATTTGAAGTTCGTTTCACATTTTTCTCTCTGTTTTGCAGGATTCATCTATTGAGTTTCTGATCAGAATTTCAGTAGTGTTAGTCAGGCACCGTCTAGTTCTTCATGTACTTTTAAAATCTGAGAATCCTAAGATACCATCTAAAGAAAGACACAGCACAGAACTTCTCTTTTTCCTATAGTAGTCAGTCACTTTCTAGAGCTAAAGCCTCATATGTATAATCTGAAAAGGGGAAACCTGCTCTATATCTTTTGCTAGGTTTCTCCTGGGAGGTTGGGTTGAATCTTCAAGATCTGGAGGGTTGTCTAAAGATGATTTTGGAGTTTCCTTGAATAATTCTAGTTAGACCAAGGAAATCTGAAACCCTTAGATATAGTCAGTCCTATTGGTCAAACATACATTTACTTGGTAACTAAGTCAAGCTGAGAGCAACATTGGGTTTCCAGATATTTCTGTATGATGTTAAAGCACAGATTTTAAAGCAAAAGGACTTCACGTTAGTGAGAATTATCTGAATGGGTTAAGTCTGACACCTGTTGTCTAAGCAGCTCCAATAATTCAAGCACAACCTAAGATGAGAAAGTGAGAATTTGAGTCCAAAGGCAGAGATGAACTTAAATCCATGGTTAGAAAGAACAGTGGGATCCAAGCAAGATTCAAGGTTTTCATCCACATAGGCAAGACATCCATGGCATGTGAGAATTTGATTCTACCTAAGGAGCTAGAGTAGACCAGACCACATTGGCTAAACCTCCAGAAATAGAAGGTTGGTACACATTATGTTCATCCCAAGCAACTATGAGCGGGAAGAGCTGAAGGATGAATTTAAGCCCTGACCTAAGGAGTGCTGAAGTCCAATAATGAGAACTGAACTTTATCCTGGGGAATTGTTTGACCATGTGACTAGATACAGGGGACCAAATCAAAAGACCAGAAATGAGGTATGTACTGGATTGGAATAAAGAAATATAAGTGGGCTAACAGAAAAGGGAGCATACCTAGAGGTTTACTTCCAACAGAAATAGTGCATCTTTGAATGAGTCAGTCTAACTTAAATACATAATATCCAGCTGGGTGTAGGTAAGGTTAGAGGGTATCAGGTTAAAAAGTCAGCAGAGTTCTGCACCAGTCATGTGCTTCATGTAATTTGCACAGCTATTATGGACATTCATGCTCCACTATCTAGTACAAAGATAGAAAATGTTAATGTTGGGTAACACATAGACTTTGTGATTATCACAAAAAAGAGGTCAGACAATTGAAAGTCATAAGCTAATCTCTCAAGTCACCATTACTATGTGAGCCAGAGGCATGGATTTATATGTACTTACCAACTTGCCTATAAATTATCACTGGTGTTTAATATTAAAGTCAGATTAAGACAGCTTAAGGCAGCACAACAGTATTTTTCTCCTCTTTCTCCTTGTCAACAAATACTATGGAATTCATATTATGTGCAAGACAGGATGCCAGATGATGTGGTGTTACAAATAATTAAGGGTCAGTTCCTTTTTCAAGGGGCTTGTTGTCTTGAAGGAAGACAGCACACAGCTCATTTTGCCACCTTAATACCCACTGCCCGGAAGTAGATTCTAACTCATAACAACCCTACAGTAGAAATGGCCAGAGGGTTTCCAAGGCTGTAATTTTTTTTTTTTTCCCCCAGAGTATTTCACTGCCATCAAGTCTATTCTGACTGATAGCGATCTTCTTTGGATTTCTGGGCCATAATTTTTACAGAAGTAGATTGCCCAGTTTTCCTTCTGCAGAGTGGCTGGTGGGTTTGAACCACCAATCTTCTGGTTAGTAGTTAAATGCCTTAGGCACTATACCACCAGAGTTCCTATGTTTATATATTTATTAGAATATTTATTTATATCAAACATGGCAAGAAATTTTAAAGCATGTAAATTAGAAACTATCCATATTAGGAGATATGATCCTTTTCTTTTTCTTACCTTTTTATTTTTGCAGTGTTCCCACCTCTCCCCTCCCACCCCTGGTAATCAACAAAGAAAGTTTCCTTCCATATATAAACCTTTCCTTGACTTTTTACAACAATGAACTAATACAATATTTGTTTGCGATTGACTTATTTCACTCAGCATAATATCATCCAGGTTCATCCATGTTATGTGGTGTTTTGCAGACTACATTATTCTTTAGTGTTGCATAGTATCCCATTGTGTGTATATACCATAGTCTGTTTAACCATTCTTCCATTGATGGGCATCTAGGTTATTTCCATCTTTTTGCCATTGTAAATAATGCTCAGATGAACATGGGTATGCATATATCTGTTTTTGTCCTGGCTCTCACTTCTTTAGAATGTATACCTAGTAATGGAATTGCTGGATCAAATGGTATTTCTAATTCCAAATTTTTAAGACATCACTATACTTCTTTCCATAGTGGTTGCATCATCTGACAGTTCCACTAGCAGTATATGAGAGTCCCAATCTCTCCACATCCTTGCCAGCATTTGTTATTTTCTGTTTTGTTGAACTTTGCTATTAGTGCTGGGGCCAGATGGTATGTCATTGTTGTTTTGATTTGTAGCTCTCTAATGGCTAATAATCATGAACATTTCTCCCTGTGTTTGTTGGCCACCTGATTATCCTCTTTGGTGAAGTGTCTATTCATGTCTTCTGCCCATTTTTAAATTGGATTGTTAATCTTTTTGTTGTTGAGGTGTTGGAGTTTTCTGGAGATAAGTCCCTTGTCAGATAAATCATTGCCAAATGTTCTTTTCCTGATCTGTAGGTTCTCTTTTCACTCTTTTGGAGAAGCCTTTTGAAGCACATGAAAAATTAATTTTTAGAAGGTCCCACTCATCTATTTTATCTTCAGCTGTTCGTGCATTTTAGGTTATGAGTGATAGTTTATTTATGCCATAAATTAGGGCCCTTGATTTTGCCCCAATTTTTTCCTTGAAGAACTTCATAGTTTTAGGTTTCACATTTAAGTATTTTATCTATCTGGAGTTAGTTTTTGTGTATGGCGTGAGGTATCAATCTTGTTTCATTTTTCTGCAAATGGATATCGAGTTTTGCCAGCACCATTTGTTAATGAAACCATCTGTTCCATCTGTCATGGATTTAAGTCCTTTGTCAAAAATCAGCTGACCATAGGTTGATGGAGCTGTTTCTGGGTTCTCAATTCTGTTCCACTGGTCTATGTGTCTGTCACTATACTAATACCAGGCTGTTTTGACAATTGTTGCTGTATAGTAGGTTTTGAGATCCAGGAGTGTGACACCCCCTACTTTGTTCTTCTTCAACAGTGCTTTGCTTATCCAAGGTCTCTTTGCTTTCCATATAAAATTAGTCACTGCTTTTTCCATGTATTTAAAGAATGTTGATGGGATCTAGATTGAGATTGCATTGAATGTATAGATTGCTTTGGGTAATACTGACATTTTCACAATGTTCAATATTGCTATCCACAAGCATGGTATGTCCTTCCATTTATGTAGATTGCTTACGTTTTCTTGAAGTAATCTTTTGTAGTTTGCTTTGTACAGGTCTTTTGTGTCCCTAGTGAGATTTATTCCCAAATATTTAATTTTTTTTTGGTAGCTACTGTAAATGACAGGAGCTCTGGTGGCGTAGTGCGTATGGCATTTGACTGCTAACCAGAAGGCCGGCTGTTCAAACCCACCAGCCACTTCTCGGAAGGAAGGTTGGGCAATCTACTTCCCTAGTGATACTGCCTCAGAAACCCAAGGAAGGGTCTCTATGAGTCATGTCTGGCTCGATGGCACATAACAACAATAATAACATTGTAAATGACACTGATTTCTTTATTTCCTTTCCAGCAATCTCTTTGCTGGTGTAGAGGAATCTAACTGCTTTTTATGTTGATCTTGTATCCCGCCATTATGCTAAATCTCTCAATTAGTTCCAGTAGTTTTTTTTTTGATGGCGTCTCTTGGGTTTTCTAGGTATAGGATCATATCAGCAAATAGGGATAGTTTGACTTCTTCTTTACCAACTTGGATGCCTTTGATTTCTCTTTCTTGCCTTATGGCCCGGGCTAGGACTTCCAATACAATGATGAATGGAAGTGGTGATAGAGGACATCCTTGTCTGGTTCCTGTGTGCAAGAGGAATGGTTTCAGTCCCTCTCCATTGAGAATAATGTTGTTGACTGTTTGTTTTGCACATATGTCCTTTATAATGTTGAGGAATTTCCCTTCTATTTCTTTTTTCCTGAGAGTTTTTATGAGGAACGGATGTCGGATTTTATCAAATACCTTTTCTGCATCGATTGATGTGATCACGTGGTTCTTTTCGTTTGTTTTATTTATGTGGTGGATGACGTTGATTGTTTTTCCAATGTTGAACCATTCTTGCATACCTGGTATGAATCCC
>NW_006921728.1:2283067-2285665 GCF_000298275.1 Orycteropus afer afer | reverse complement strand
GAAGTAGATTGCCCCATCTTCCTTCCGAGGAGTGGCTGGTGGGTTTGAACTGCCAGCCTTCTGGTTAGCAGTCAAGTGCCTTAGCCATTATGCTACCAGAGCTCCTTCATTTCTGTTGGTTCTGTTGTGACGTCACCCAAATAATTTCTTATTCATGTTATTTGTATTCTCTCCCTCTTTTCCTTTGTTAAATTTGCCAGTAGTTTGTCATTTTTATTAATCTTCAAAAAAGCATTTCTAGTCTTGTTGATTTTCTCTATTGTCTTTCTATTTCCTGTTTCATTTATTTCTGATCGAATCTTTATTATTTCTTTTCTTCTGGTGACTGTAGGGTTTTTTGCTGCTCTTTTTTCTCGTTGTTGAACATGTAGGGTTAAGGTGTTGATTTTGGCTCTTTTTCTGTTGATCTTCCTCTTGTTGATTTCTAATTTTATAGCATTGTGATCTGAGAAGATGCTTTGCAGTATTTCAGTGTTTTCAAATTTATTAAGGCTTGCTTTATGGCCTAACATATGGTCTATCCCGGAGAATGTTCCATATGCACTGGAGAAGAATATATAATGTGCTGTTGTTGAGTGACGTGCTTTGTAGATGTCCATAAGATCCAGTTGGTGAATTGTATTGTTTAGTTCTTCTGGGTCTTTGTTGAGTTTCTCTCCAGTTGTTCTATATTTGATTGAAAGTGGTGTATTAAAGTCTCTTACTATGACTGTGGAATCATCTATTTTTCTTTTTAATTCTGTTAAAGTCTGATTTATGTATTTAGGGGCTTTTTCATTGTGTGCAAAGTTATTTATTATGGTTATGTCTTCTTGTTCAATCTAACTTTTGATCATTATGTAATATCTTTCCTTGTTTCTTATGGTGGCTTTTGTCTTAAAGTCAATTTTATCGGAAATTAATATCACCTCTCCTGCTCTTTTATGGTTGCCATTTGCTTGATATATCTTTTTCCAACCTTTGATTTGTAATCTATTTTTGCCTTTCTCTCTAAGATGTGTCTCTTGTAGGCAGCATATTGATGGGTTATGTTTTCTTATCTGTTCTGCAACTCTCCATCTCTTGAGTGGTGCATTTAATCTATTGACATTCAGTGTGATTATAGACAAGTATGTATTTGTTGCTGTCATTTTGTTATGTGTCTCTTCATGGTGCTACTGATTTCTTTGTTCCATATAATTTTCTGTGCTGAGCTCTTTTGTGTTTATGAATCATATTATCACTTCCTTTTTTTGGTATTGTTTTAGTATTTGCTAAATATTTGTGCTTGTCCTCTGTTTTATTTTGATGTGAAGATTTATAATTTTTGTTTAAGGTTACCTTGTGATTTATAATTTTCTTCTCAAGTTTAGAACAGTCTGTTCTATCTTGCAATTGTCTTGACTTACACACCATTTAAAAGTTCTGTAAGTACACAATTTTTTCCCTCTCTTTTGTTTGTAAAAAAAAAATAAACAAAAACAAAATGCACTGCCGTCAAGTTGGATCCTACTCATAGCTACCCCTCTTTCGGTTTCCAACGTGGTATCACTACAGAAGTAGATTAACCAAACTTTCTTCCAAGCAGTGGCTGGTGGGTTTGAACTGCCAGCCTCTGGTTAGCAGTCAAGTGCCTTAGGCACTATGCTACCACTTTAATAGATCTCTCCAAATTCTCTCTAATTCTTTTTCTTTCACCCCTGACAAATTATTCGCACAGGTGTCATCTGTGTTTATTCTGTTAATTAGTACAGCCTTTCTTGACTCACTCTAGAAGCACTTCTCAGGATTGTACAAAAAAATAAACAAAATCTTCCTAAGCACATGATTAGAGGGGCTTTGGAGTGGTCTTCTGATATGCCCCACATCCCACACCTGACATCTCTTAGTTGATATTTGTGAAATATCTTTTGAGAAAATGGTTAGATAAAATGCTCAGGTTTATATTTTACTTTGAATTTTCAGATTCTTTCCTGAGCATTAACACTGATTGAGATAGATGATGGAGATAGGCAGAATGAAGATTCCACTGCCATTGAGTTGATTTCAACTCATAGAGACCCTATAGGATAGAGTAGAACTGCTCCCAAACGTTTCCAAGGCTGTAAATCTTTATGGAAGCAGACTGCCTCATCTGTCTCCTGTGGAGAGGCTGGTAGGTTCAAATACTGATGTTTTGCTTAGCAGTCTGGTGCTTTAACCATGAGGCCACCAGAGCTCATAATTTGAACATGTATTATATGGGTGATTAGAATATCTCCACAAGGTTTTTCCCTCAGATTCTGTTAGACTATCACTACATTACAGCAGGGACAGTGTTTATCTTAGTTCTCATGTGTAGCCTCAATGGGTAAATAAATGACATGTATACATACATGAATGAACAATTAAGCCAATAACAGAAGATAGGACAGGAAGAAATGGAAAAGCCTGGGAGGGCATCATTGATAACCATAGGTGTGAGTGTAAGAGTGGATATGTCTGTATTTGGATCACGGAATAGGAAACAAAGCATAAAAACCATCAGGGCACTAAGTCAAAATTTGTCTTCTTCACAGTTTTTATTGGATAATTTTCTGATTACATCTTATCCTATGCAGAAGGATTAAAACATATATA
>NW_006921728.1:2279104-2282967 GCF_000298275.1 Orycteropus afer afer | reverse complement strand
ACATATATATATATGTATATATTTAGTCTTCTTATAGTACTTTGCATGCCAGCTCCACATTTATTAACTCATCTAGGGCAAATTACCTAACTTCTTCATACCTTTCTCCCTTATTTGGGAAAACTGGAAGCTAATAATTACCTAACAAGTTGTCTGCAAGGCTTAAAAAGTGACTATCATCATTTTACACAGATGCTAAATGAATGCTTTCTCTCTTTGCCACTTTCATTGTCCCTCCTATCCTTCCCCACTGGCTTCCTAACTCATCAGGTAATTTTCTTTCCTTCATTGGTATGAGTTGGAATCGACTTAATGGCAGTGAGTTTGGTTATACCAAAAAACTGAAACTCACTGCCATCGAGTAGATTTCAACTCATACGGACCTCCTCTGGGTTTCTGAGGTGGTAAATCTTTATGGAAGTAGATTGCCTAGTCTTCCTTCCATAGAAAAGCTGGTGGGTTTGACCCACTAATCTGGTTAGCAGTCAAATGCCTTGGGCACTGTGCCACCAGAGCTCTTTGTGTTTGGCTATGTATGTATCTAAACTACACTCTTTAAAGAAATAGCCATCAGTAATAGTGCATTTGAATGTTAAAAAGAATTGAGGATAAAATGGATGATTTTAAAGAGTAGAACTAGTCAGAATAAATAGCACAAAATAAATAACATTAGCAAATATCTACCATAAAGACCCGAATGCCTTAAATTGTTCTTTGAAACTACATCTGAGTTCTTATTGGAATCCATTTGTATTTGTGTAATATGTATCAAATGAATGTTTCAATGACTTTGTTAACATTAATTCATCTTCATCATTGGTAATATTTTTTTCATTTTCAGACATAGAAGGTAGTTAAAACTAAAAAGAAATGAAGTGTCTGCTTTGGTTCTAAGACTGATAAATTTTCTGAGGGGAACCTCTGTTTATTTAAAAATTTTTTGGGGTGAAATTAAATGTTAATTACCAAGTTATAATTTCACATTTTAGCCATAGATGAATGCATATTTGCACACAGATTTATAAGCTTTTAAAAGAACAATAGCTCAATTGTGTATATCACAGTAGTTGCCTTTTATGTGTAGGAACCAATAAAAAATGAACAAGCTTTCTTAAATAGTACATTTTTACATCTGTCTTCTTTGACTGAAAGTATCCCCTTGATTCCTCTCCATATTGATCAAAATATTGTGACAATGTTATAGGGAAGGGAATTATTCCATTTGAACTACTGGTGAAAACAAAGTTAATATTAATGGAGTTTTATTAGATAGGTTGAATAATTATCCCCCCTCCCTTTTTTTAAATTTAAAATTGTATTTTCCTTTAAAATGTAAGAGGATACAATTAATTCACTACTGTGTCCTACCTAAATGAACTAACAATAATAACTACAATGTTACAAGATAAAGTTAAGTGGATTTTTCTTTATGAAATTATCTCTGTGTTTACAATCCAGTCCAAGGGAAAGGTAAAACAAAAACAAAGACAAAAACCCCACAATCTGTAAACTAAGTAAAAGATAGTACTTCTACTTGAAATTTTAGGTTTTCCTTTTCTGTCAAGATTCTAGCTTTAGGCTGAAATACCCTTTGGAGAAGTAGGAATAATAAAGTACTTTTGTTTTAGCAGTGCTACAGCTCAAAAAATTGAACAAACACCATCCCCAGGCTTAGTCTGCCCAGTGGCTATTACCACACTTCACTCTTTGCAGTCCTGAGCTGTACTGAGATGTGAAGGACTTAGGTAAGTGTTTAGTCACTGCCTAGTTCATTTTTTTTTTTTCCTCTTCAAATAAAGTGAATGAAAAGCTGTTTCTAGCAATTTCTTAAATTTAACTCTTTGTGTGCCTTTGAAAATGACAAAGCTTATTACTCTTTTAGCTAAAATTGTTCTCTAAGAAAGTCCCCTCTCTCCAGCTGTGAAATTGATCCACGTTTTTAAAATCCCAGAGGAACTTCTGCTGGCAGCTAAGGTTGCAGTTTCAAAGAAGAAAAATATGTGGTATGAGTTTTTTATGTAAAATAAACTTTCTTGATTTCTACTTAAAGGAGCAGAAACACTACGCATGACATATTAAAAAGTTAAAGTAATTAATGAACATTTTGAAATGGATTCTACTAACGCTTATGCATTTTTAAAATTATTTTAAAATATTGATGTATTTTTAGGTCACTGTATTGTTGAAGTAAGAAGTCATCTAGGGGAAAAAATCATCTAGGTAAAAATTTTCAAAACTCTGTATTTATATTTAGACAGTTGTGTAGAGTTTGTGAAATTAGTAAGAACCTATTCAATGAGAATCAAATACATTGGAGTATCTATATTCATATGTTGGAATATCTGGTTATGGAAAGAGAAGGGATAGAAGACAAAGGAGAAGAAAGGAACAAATACGAAGTAAGATTTGTTGCTCCTTATTTTAAGGAGGTATGGCCAACTGAGTCAAGCCAGTTTAGCCATCTGTAATTGGGGCATTCACCAACAATCTGAGGTAAGTGAGAGCTAGAGGGCCCTCCCCACAAACTTTCTGCAAGATTGTAATAGAAGCACCTTTCAGATAAATTCTGTCATAATTAAACCCTTATTAGCAGGCACGCATAAAAATACTAAACAGTAAAGTTCTACTTTTCTGTCCACATGATAAATACATTGTATAAAAGATTTGTTGAAGCAGATGCTGCAATATTCTAGCAACACAGAAATGTTCTAGCAACATAGCACTGTTGTGTGCCTTGGAAAATGACAAAATCTATTTTTCTTTTAGCTATTATTGTTCTCTAAGAGAACACTTTCTCTAGATAAATTTCTAGGCAGATGGGGAACAGAAGCCTCATATAAAAGGAGAAACACAGAGCAGAACAGATCTAGTGCTAAATGATTTTCTGAAGGATCTTGAACCCCATTCAGGCAACAATAAAGATATTTGCAGAGTATTATTAGCAGTTCAGCGTAGGACTAGGAAATTAGTGTCTCAGATGTACCAAGTAATTTAAGAACATCAATTATCTGAGTCTAACTTCTATATAAACCATTTCCCAGAATCATGTTGATTCTCTTTTGTTACCTTCTTTCACTGAAGTCCTTCAGCGATCAAGAATCTATTGCTCTTGGACACCAGATCTCTGGGTAGTAACAAATGGACAGTCAAAAGTATGTTTTCAATGTTAATCAAGGTATTATAAATCCACATTAGAGCTTATCTATTTGCTTCTTTGGAATAAACATGGGTTCATAATTTTCTTTTTTTTTTTCTTTCTGATTTTGGTATTAGGATAATGCTTCCTCCTGAATTGTTCCCGCTCCCTCTATTATTAGTATTATTTTTTGTGATATGTTTTTCTGGTTTCTGTACCAGAATAATGCTGCCTCATAAAATAATTGTCCCATCTTCCTCTTTTTTAAATAGGTTTTTCTGATTTTGTTATCCGTTAATACAGTTTTATAAAATGAGTTGGTCCTTCTTTCTCTATTTCCTGAAAGAATTTTGGTAAGAATGGTATTGTTTCTTATTAAGTGTTTGGTAGAATTTATCATTGAAGCCATCGTGGATGGGGTCTGTTCTGTTTACCTAGTGCCGCTCTGACAGAAATATACCACAAATGGGATGGCCTTAACAAACAGGAGTTTATTCTCTTACAGTATGGAGGATTTAAGTCTAAGTTCAAAGTGACAGACTCTAGGTTGGGTGAAAGCCTCTCAACCTTGGGGTCCAGCTCTGCCTTCTGCTCCTGGCCCCCTGGAGCTAGAGGCGTTTCTTCACTCAGACAGCTGCTGGCTGCTGAGGCTGAGAAGCCCAAGGTTGACAAGTATAAAGCCACAGTCCCAATGTTACCAAACCACACGGCAGACCATTAATTCAAG
>NW_006921728.1:2271781-2278490 GCF_000298275.1 Orycteropus afer afer | reverse complement strand
TCCTAAAGAATCTCCTATATTCCAGACATATTCTTCCTTCCAAGGAGTGGCTGGTGGGTTTGAACCATCAGCCTTCTGGTTAGCAGTCAAGTGCCTTAGGCACTATGCTACCAGAGCTCCTGCAGCTAGATTAGCCTTATATTAATGCATGACCCTTGCAGGGTCCCTTCTGAATGCATCTGGTGTTCAACACAGAATCTATATTCTGGCTGTTTGGAATGCTTTGGTTTCCCTCTTTGGGTGAGCTCTGTGGAATTTTCAGCTTACATCCACCACCTGGGTCATTTGCTTCAGATTTCTGGAGCCCTTTTTCTGCATTATTTCCTCCTTTTTGTTACGATGCCTTACAAATTCTAATGCCCTCTGCCTTCTGAAACTCTGATCTCTGCCCTACACTAAGTAAAACTTCCCGTCCTTCCTTTGGTTCCTCTTCCCTAGGTAGCAGTTCAAACCGTCTCCAGGCAAAACACTGGGGGGTTAGTAGGAAACAACATATTTTATATATTTTAGTTCATTTTTAGTATAGTTCTCTGAAAGTAGCTTAACTTTTAGTTACTATTATCTGATAGAACGTTTTCACTCTTAACATTTAAAAGTTTCTTTTTCTTTATCAGTATTACTACTTCTATTTTGTATAGTTTCAACTAAGTCATTCTTCAGTTATATCAAAATAACTCTGATGAATCATTGTGCCCTTTTCAATATTTTTCAAACTAATTTTCAGCTATGTTCTTTTAATATGAAACAGGAAGGCTAGAGGGGGTTGATGATGATGTTGTTGTTGTTAGGCGGCAGCAAGTCAGTTCCAACTCATAATGACTCTGTGTACAACAGAATGAAACACCGCCTGGTCCTATGCCATCCTTGCAATCATTGCTATATTTGAGTTCATCATTGCAGCCATTGTATCAATCCATCTCATTAAGCGTCTTCCTCTTTTTTGCTGAACCTCTGCTTTACCAATCATGATATGCTTCACTGATTCCACCTGATGACATGTCCAAAGTACGAGAAACAAAGTCTTGCCATCCTTGCTTCTAAGGAGTATTCTGGCTGTTCTTCTTCAAAGACAAATTTGCTTGTTCTTCTGGCAGTCCATGATATAGTCAGTATTCTTTGCCAACACCATAATTCAAAGACATCAAAACATCTTTTTATTGTTTTTTTAACTCTTTATCGTGATTTGGTTGAAAGATTAGAGGGAAAATTTGTTCTCCATTCAACAATTCAAACACATTTTGATTTGTTATATTGATTGTAAAAAAAAAAAAAAAGAAATCTCAACTCATAGCCATCAAGCGACTCTGACTCATAGAGACCTCTCCTTGGGTTTCCAAGGCTGTATCTCTATGTAAGTAGATTGCCCATTCTTCCTTCCAGAAGTGGTTGGTGGGTTTAAACTGCCAGCCTTCTAGTTAGCAGCAAAGTTATCAGTGAAATGCCTTAGGCACTACACGACCAGAGCTCCTGATATTGATTGCAATCCCCACAATATAACAAACAGCACTCTTCCCACTTCCTGTCTGTGTTTACCATTTCCATTCATCCTTCTTTCCTATCCCTTCCTGCCTTCAGAGCTTTAACTCTGGGCAAATGCTATCCTTTCATCTCCTATGGTTGGTTGTTCTAGGGAGTGTGGACCTTCCTGGTGTTATTTACCTTACAGGCCTGTCTATTGTTTAGCTGACAATTGAGTCATGGGAATGACTTACAGAGTTAAAGTGTGACTAAGGGTCATAGTTTCTGGGGTTCCACTAATTTCTATTAAACCAGTAAGACTGGTCATTTTATTTTACTTTATTTTAATGTTTTTGAGTTTTGTTACACATTTTTATCCCCCTCTGTCCAGGACCTCCTGCTGTGATCCCTTTCAGCAGGGTCTGGAGTGATGTTGTAGTTGTTGTTAGGTGCCATTGAATGGGCTCCAATTCGTAGTGACCTTGTGTAGAACAGAACCAAACATTGCCTGTGCCTGTACCATCATCACAATCCTTGCCATCCTTGAGCCCATCATCCCAGCCGCCATGTCAATCCATCTCTTTGAGGGTCTTCCCCTATTTCACCGACATTCCATCTTACAAAGCATAATAACTCAAGGATACAGAGAAAATTGCTTCTCTAAAGAGTCTGTCTCTCCAAACAAAGGGGTAAACCTGATTATGGAAGGAGGTGTGAAGGGGGTTGAAGATCTCTTGGACTGCCAGGAATGTCTTTGTTCCTCCTTATCTCAGTTTCTGCAGACTTGGTATGTCGCTTCCCAGGATCATCTTGCCCCATAAACCGTAGTTCTTGCCTGAAACTGGTTGTGGGATAAGTTCATACTCAAAAGAATGTTTAAGCTAAAAAACAATTTAAAGAAATCAGCATCCATGAAGAAGTCTGCTATTCTATTTACTTAAAAGGAAGGAAAAATAGCAAGTTAGTCATTATAATGCTCCTTTAATCATGGCTGCTAGTTTATTAAATTCTGCAATTTTCAGCAAGGGGCCTCTTCAGCTTCCACACAGAGACTGATCCCTTCTGATGACATGAGCAAAGTACGTGAAATGAAATCTGACTATTCCCCTTTCTAAGAAGTTTTCCAGCTGTACTTCTTCCAAGGCAGATCTTTTCGTTCTTCTGGCAGTCCATTGTATTTTCAGTATTCTTTGCCAATACCTCAATTCAAATGTATCAGTTCTTCTGTGGTCTTCCTTATTCATTGTCCAGCTTTCACATGTATATGAGGCTACTGAAAATACTATTGCTTGGGATAGGCACACATTAATCTTCAAAGTAAACTCTCTGCTCTTTAATACCTTAAAGAGATCTTTTGCAGCAGATTTGCCCAGTGCAATAAGTCATCTGATTTATTGACTGCTCCTTCTATGGATGTTGATTGTGGATCCAAGTAAAATGAAATCCCTGGCAACTTCAATCTTTTCTCCATGTATAATGATGCTGCTTATTGATCTAGTTGTAAGGATTTTTTTTTTTTTTTATGTTGAGGTGTAATCCATAATGAAGGCGATAGTCTTTGATCTTCATCAATATGTACTTAAGTCATCTTCACTTTCAGCAAGCATACTTGTGCCATCTTGCATATCTCAGGCATAATCTAAATTGAAAGCTTGGCTCTCCATCAGTAAGTGCTTGAAGTCATCTTCACTTTCAGCAAGTGGGTGTTAATGCATCTTCTTCCAATCCTGAGGCAGCATTCTTCTTTCTACTGCCCACCTTATTGGATTATTTGCTTAGCATACAGATTGAATAAGCATGGTGAAAGGATACAACCCTGATGCACATCTTTCCTTTATTTCAAACCATCCAGTATCCCCTTGTTCTGTTTGACCAACTGCTTCTTGGTTTATGTACAAGTTCCTCATGAGCACAATTAAGTGTTCTGGAATTACCATTCTTTGCGATCTTATCCACAATTTATAATGATTCTCTGGGTTGAATGCCTTTGCATAGTAAATAAAACACAAGTAAACATTTTTTTGGTATTCTTTGCTTTCAGCCAAGATCCATCTGATATAAGCAATGATATTGCTCATTCCCCATCCTCTTCTGAATCAGGCTTGTATGTCTGGCAGTTCCCTGTCAATTATATTGTTGCAACCATTTTCAAAATATCTTCAGCAAAATTTTACTCGTGAGTGATATTAATGATATTGTTTGATAATTTCCACATTCTGTTGGATCACCTTTTTTTTTTTTTCCAATGGGCACAAATATAGATCTCTTTCAGTCAGCTGACTAGGAAGCTGTCTTCAAAATTTCTTGGCATAAAGGAATGAGCATGTTGAAACAGCTTGGTGGATATTTCACCAATCTTAGGGCCTTGTTCATCATGAATTCCTTCAGTACTGCTTGGATTTCTTCCTTCAGTACCACTGGTTCTTGATCATATGCTACCTTCTAAAATGGTTGAATGTTGACTGATTATTTTTGATACAGTGACTCTGGGTATTCCTTCCATCTTCTTCATCATTCAATATTTTTCAGTAGTGCAACTTGAGGCTTGAATGTTTTCTTCAGTTCTTTCAGCTTGAGAAATGCTGAGTGTGCTCTTCCCTTTTGGTTTTCTAATTCTAGGTCTTTGCACATTTCATTATTATACTTTACTTTGTCTTCTTGAGACACCCTTTGAAATCATCTGTTCACCTCTGTTATTTCACTATTTCTTCCATTTGCTGTATCTACTCTCTACTCATGAACAAGTTTCAGAGTCTCTTCTAATATCCATTTGGATTTTTTCTTCCTTTCCTGTCTTTTTAATGACCTTTTGCTTTCTTCATGGATGGTGTTCTTAATGTCACCCCACAATTCATCTGGTCTTTGGTCACTGGTGTTCAGTGCATCAAATCTGTTCTTAAGATGATCTCTAAATTCAGATGGGATATACTCAAGGTTGTATTTTAACTCTGATGGACTTTAAAATTTTCTTTAGCTTCAATTTGAACTTGCATATCAGCAATTGATGGCCTATTCCACAGCCAGCTCCTGGCCTTGCTGTGACTGACGATATTGAGCTTCTTCATTGCCTTTTTCCACAGATTCAGTCCATTTGATTTCTTTGTATTCCATCTGGCAATGTCCACTTGTATAGTCACCATTTACATTGTTGAGAAAAGGTATTTGCAATGAGCAAGTCCTTGTATCTGCAATGAGCAAGTCCTTGGTCTTGCAAAATTCTGTCATGTGGTCTCCAGCATCATCTCTATCTCCAAGGTCATATTATCCAAATACTGATGCTTCTTCTTTGTTTCCAACTTTCACTTCCCAATCACTGGTAATTATCAATACACGTTAATTGTATGCTTGGTTAATTTCAGATGCAGAAGTTGGTAAAAATCTTTAATTTCTTTATCTTTGGCTTTAGTGATTGGTGACTAAGTTTGAATAATGATAGCACTGTACTTTAGGATAGATCTTGAAATGTTCTTTTTGACAATGAATGCAACATGATTACCCTTTATTTACCATTCTTGCCTTAGTAGACAATGTGGTTGTCAGATTCAAAAAGGCCAGTAGCAGTCCATTTTAGCTCACTAATGGCTAGGTTATCAATCTTTATGCATTCCATTTCATTTTTGACAATTTTCAATTTCCTAGATTTATACTGCATACATTTCACTTTCCCCTTATTAATGCATGTTTGCAGCTGTTTCTTCCCATTTTGAGTCATGCTCCATCAGCAACTGAAGCTCCCAAAAGCTTTATTGCAGCCACATCATTAAGATTAACTTTATTTTGAGGAGGCAGCTCTTCCCCAGTGGCATTTTGCATGCCTTCCAACCTGAAGGGCTTGTCTTCCTGCACTATACCAGACAATGTTTCACTGATATTCATAAGGTTTTCAGAAAGGGGTAGCCTATCCTTCTCAGACTGTCTTAGTCTGGAAGCTCCACTGATACCTGTCCACCATGGGTGACTCTGCTGGTATTTGAAATACTGGTGGCACAGCTTCCACCATCACAGCAACACACAAGCCACCACAATACACCAAACTAACAGACACTAATGCTGTTGAGGGTGTGGAGATAACTGGAAACCTCATATATTGTTGGTGGCAATGTAAAGTGCTGCAACCACTGTGGAAATGGTATGGAGCTTCTTAAAAAATTTGAAAATAGAAATACCATATGAGCCAGCAGTCTCATTACTAGGTATATATCCTAGAAAAATAAGAACAGTGACATGAACAGATATATGCACATTCTTGTACCTATCAGTGGATGAATGGATAAATAACCTATGGTGTATGCACAGAATGGAATATGATGCAATGTTAAAGAACAATGTTGAATATGTAAAACATCTTGTAACACGGATGAACCTGGAGGATATTATGTGGAGTGAAATTAGTTAATCACAGACAAATATTGTATCAGACTAAAAACCAAACAAACAGGGAAAAAAAAAAAAACAATCGCGCTGCCTTCAAGTTGATTGTACTCATAGTGACCTCTCCTTGGATTTTTGAGGTGGTATCTCTATGGAAGTAGATTCCTCAATCTTCCTTCCAAAGAGTGGCTGGTGGGTTTAAAATGCCAGCCTTCTGTTTAGCAATCAAATGTCTTAGGTACTCTGCCACCAGAGCTCCCAGACTACTACTATCAAAAATCAAGAAAATGTTTAATCGCAGAAATAATTGTTCTTTGAAAGTTACCAAGAATGGGAAGGGAAGAGAAGGTAAATCACTAACTAGAGGATAGACACACATTACCTAGGGTGAAGAGAAAGGCAATATGCAATAGAGGGAGGTCAGCACAAAATGATAAAAGCAAAGTGAGACACTGGGAGGAGCACAAGAGTTAAAGGCAATACAAGTAAATATTATTACATATACAGTTCTGCAATAACAGTAGTATCAATAATCTACCAGAGGATATATAGATAGACACATAAGCTGAACACAAATGGGAAAGTAAATGGGACTCGTGAATATGTATAAGTTTGGCAGAGAGTATTTCTGCATATATGTTTATATGTGCTGCATAAATATCCATGAGTATGTTGTTGCTGTTGTTAGGTGCCATGGAGTCGTTTCGACTCATAGTGACCCCATACACAGCAGAATGAAACACCGCCCGATCCCGCGCCAGCTCCACGGTCCCTGCTATACCTGAGCCCATCATCCCAGCCACTGTGTCAATCCATCTCATTGAAGGCCTCCCCCTCTTTCGTCAACCCTCCACCCTGCCAAGTATGACATCCTTCTCCA